>NC_089584.1:129491175-129711175 GCF_019320115.1 Miscanthus floridulus
TACATCATCATCTTTCTTTCCAATAATCATACTTTTGTCATCAAAGACCGGTGGTTTGCCCCCCACATGGTTAAACACAACTTGAGCCATAATTAGACACCAAGGTTGTTAAGCCTTCAATCAAACGGTGACCATGGCTCTGATACCACTTGAAAGGTCCTAATATGGCTAGAGGGGGGTGAATAGCCTATTTAAAAATCTACAAATCAACTAGAGCAATTTGATTAGTATAACAAATAGCGAAATGCAAACTTGTTCTAGCTCTACAAGGGTTGCTAGCCACTTATCCAATAATTCTAGTTGCTATGATCACTAAACACACAATTTGTTGTATCACTATTCACTAAGAGCTCTCACACTTGCTACACTAAAGAGCTCCACTAGATGAACTTAAACTACAACACAAACTCTCAATTCTAGCTACACTAAAGAGCTTGCTACAACTAGTTTGCAAGAATATAAATGAGTGAGTAGGGTGATTATACTGCCGTGTATAGGAGTGAACCAATCACAAGATGAATACTAAATCAATCACTGGGAGAATACCAAAGGGCAAGAGACAACCATTTTTTTTCCCTAAGGTTCACGTGCTTGACGGCACATTAGTCCCCGTTGTGTCGACCAACACTTGGTGGTTCAGCGGCTAAGACGTGTTGCACAAACCTCGTCCTCATAATTGGACACTGCAAGAACCTACCCACAAGTGAGGTAACTCATTAACACGAGCAATCCACTAGAGTTACCTTTTGGCGCTCCACCTAGGAAGGCACAAGACCCCTCACAATCACCACGATCGGAGCCAGAGACAATCACCAACCTCCGCTCGACGATCCTTGCTGCTCCAAGTCATCTAGGTGGCGGCAACCACCAAGAGAAACAAGTGAATCCCGTAGCAAAACACGAATACCAAGTGCCTCTAGATGCAATCACTCAAGCAATGCACTTGGATTCTCTCCCAATCTCACAATGATGATGGATCAATGATGGAGATGAGTGGGAGGGCTTTGGCTAAGCTCACAAGGTTGTTATGTCAATGCAAATGGCCAAGAGAGTGAGCTTGAGCTAGCCATGGGGCTTAAATAGAAGCCCCCATGAAATAGAGCCGTTGGTTCCTCAGTCCACTGAAAAACGGGGCGATCGGACGCGCCTGTCAGATCGACCGGACGCTGGACCCCAGTGTCCGGTCGCGCGATGCACGCCATGTGGCCCCTGCTTCAAATGATGATCACCCAATCTCAACGGTCATCAGTACATTTAAGTTGTGACCGGACACGCTGCATCAAAGTGACCGGATGCAGGACCTCAGCGTCCGATCGTTTCTAGTAAGCATCCAGAGATAATTTTTATGATCGAACATGCCCGGTCACCCTTGACCGGACTCACCTAGCGTCCGGTCAGTCACCCTCTTCAATGTGTGCTGCCACATCAGCATGACTGGACACACCCAATCAGCGTCCGGTCACTAAGTGACCTAGCGTCCGGTCGAAGACCGACGCCAGCGTCTTCACTGCTTCCACTGACCGGACGCAGAACCCCAGCATCCGGTCACTACGTGACCAGCATCTGGCGCACTCTGTGAAATCCTGTCTTTTCTGTACAGAGCGTCGGTGGCACCGTCGGACTGTCCGCACTCTACGGGCAGATACTCCACCGGTGGAGTTTCAAACCCTTGCTCCCAAGTGCTAAAGACAATGTGTATCACCTTCGTGCATGTGTGTTAGCATATTTTCACAAACATTTTCAAGGGTGTTAGCACTCCACTAGATCCTAAATGCATATGCAATGAGTTAGAGCATCTAGTGGCACTTTGATAACCGCATTTTGATACGAGTTTCACCCCTCTTAATAGTACGGCTATCGAACCTAAATGTGATCACACTCGCTAAGTGTCTTGATCACCGAAACGAAAAGGCTCTGTCGGTGTTTCGAACAAACACCAGCTAGTAAATTTATAATTGATGCGCGTTAGGCCTAGATGGTGTGCTAAAGGACACAAGGTTTATACTGGTTTGGGCTGAATGTCCCTACATCTAGTCTGTTGCTGCTTGTGTTATTAGCACCGAAAAGGTTCGTAGTAGGGGGTACAAATGGTTGAGAGAGGGACGGGTCCCAAGTCTCTGATGGAATGATCGAAAAGGTCGCTGAGAGCTTGGTCGCTGCTCAGCTGTGTGTGAAGTATCGTGTGTTGAACTTGTTCATTAAGAGTCGATCCCCTTAGTGGGGGCCTTGCCCTCCCTTTTATAGACCAAGGGGGGAGCAGGGTTTACAGATGGGAGAAAGGAGAAAAACCAGAGGCCAAGAAGCCCATCCGAAGGTGTTGAGCCCTTCTTTTCCGCTGAGCCAGCCTTGCTGACATGGCCAGACGGTGTCAGGGATCGGCACGTTCGCTGGGTGCCCATGTCCTGGTGACGCCATGCCCTTACCGGATCAGCATGTGGCCACATCCCGTCCTGCCCCTCCGGGCGGCGTGTCGGACAAGGGTGTTGACCTATGGCCCTGTTGGGAGTGGGTGGCGCGGTGACAATACGTCCGTCACTGTAGATGGTGCGAGTCTCTTCCTGGACCATAGTGGTTGTCGTATGCCTATGTTAGTATCTGCACCGGAGAGCTGATGGCGGCGCCTACAACACTATGGGACAAAAGTCGGTGCCTACAACACTATTTGAGTACTGTTAGGTTAGAAAGGGCTTAAAGCGCTCATCCCATCGTATCCTGATGGTATCTTCCTATAGGCGTGCAGGGCATGGTCCTCGGTATGGTGGTTGACTCGAATATCCTATCGTACCCTATGGTTGTCAGCATGAAGGAGCAAGGTGCAGTCATTGGGTGAGGCAGAGCCAGCCTTCAGTCATCGGGCGAGGGGAAGCCCACCCTTAGATGTCGGACGAGGCAGAGCCGGCCCTCAGCCATCGGGCAAGGCGGAGCCTATCCTCAGACGTCGGGTGAGGCGGAGCCCATCCCCAGACATCGGGCGAGGCAAAGCCAGCCCTTGGGGGTCGGACGAGGTGGAGCCAGCCCTTGGGGGTCGGGCGGGGCGGAGCCAGCCCTTGGGAGTCGAGCGAGGTGGAACCAATCTTCCGTCATTCGGGCAAGAAGCGTAGTAGCGTTCTTTCTGATTGGAAGCGTCAATGTTCAATGGTTATTAGTTCCACCTTATTGGCTACCCCGGTATTAGGTCCCCGACAGTAGCCCCAAGCCCTCGGGTGATTCGGATAGAATCGCCTAGGGGTATTTCGATTTGCCAGAGAGTGCGCGCGAGCGCACCCGACGGATGTAGCCCCCGAGCCCCCGGGTGATTCGGATAGAATCGCCCGGGGGGTAATTTCGGACCCTTTGCGGGAAAGGCTACGAGACTCGGTTTTTGACAATTGGATATTTTTAAGGGGACCCTAGTATCCCATTCGTGGGGATTTCGTCTAGGGTCAGCCTGGCTAGGTCTCGACAGTAGACCAAGGCCCTACTGATGTTCGCGTACCTGGGTCTTAGTCACCTATGGGCCCGTCCCTCGTTGGGATGGCCATCGAGACTGTCGGGCCGACCCTTGGGCTTTCTGGGCCCACCTAGGCCGGCAAAGAGGTTTTCTGGTCTGTATCCCCTCCGCGGGGGGAGAGTCCGATCCGTTCAGGAAGGCGAACCGTCCGGGGCGATTTTTGTGGGAAAGGATAGGGATCGCGGGCGCGTATCCCACGACGTGATGTGGTGGGTTCAGAGATCGAGGCAAACAGTTACGCTTCTCGCATCCGTCGCCCCTATAAAACCACAGGGTTCACCCCCAGGGTTCTGTACTCCACCTCTTTGCCTTCGCATCGCCAACCTCCGCCGCCAATCGCTAGAGCCTCCCGCACCAGTACTGCCACTGCCGTCGAGCTTGCATCCACATCACAGCTGCCGTCGAGCTCGCATCCGCATCGCAGCCACCGTCGAGCTTGCATCCACATCGTAGCCACCGTTTTAATGGAGCCATGGTGCAGATCCAACATTACCTCTCAGCGCTTAGAGGGCCTCGTCCACCACGGCCTCCTTCGCCCGTTGTCCGCCTTCATGAAGTGGCTGCTACCTGGTGATGAGGATGAGCCATCGCCGCCCGAGGGGTATGTCATGTCCTTTGCTCTCTTCCATGAGCGAGGATTCGCCGTCCCTGCCCATACGTTTCTTCGAGGGCTGTTGGATTACTACCAGGTGGAGTTGTAGCATCTTAATCTAAATGGGATCTAGCATATTGTGGCATTCGTCGCCCTGTGTGAGGGGTTCCTAGGGATTAGTCCCCACTTCGATCTGTGGTGGCACTTCTTTGCCGTTAGTCTATCGAAGAAGTGGGTCGAGAAGCAGGAGCTGAGCATGCCGCTAGGTTGTGCCAGCATTCATCTACGCAACACCCAAGCGTCTGACTACCCATTGATGTGCTTGTCGACCTCCAACAAGGGGTGGCACTCGTAGTGGTTCTATGTCAAGAACGACATGACCGCCCCCTTGCGGGTGTACACTAGGCGCCTCCTCGAACAGGCTCTGGGGTCGTGGAGGTGGGGTGTCCCGGACAAAGATAAGAAGAGGATCAAGGACCACCTCACCGCCCTCCAAATTCTGAAGGATAGGGGCATGAAGGGGTCGGGGATCATCAGCGCCTACCACACATGGAGGGTAGCACCGCTGATGAGCCACACGCTTTCCCTATACCTGATGGCGCTCGGGGCGTCGCTTGAAGGGACGACGCTCACCGACGGAGCGGTCCCTCCCACCGAAGTGGCGCAGCGGATCAAGGAGGTGATGGAGCTTTCGAAGGACACTGATAGCGTTGTCCTTGACTTTGTGTATCCGGTGCCAGGACATCCTCTGATGCCGCCGGAACTGGGGTTCATCGATTTTGTAAGTTCTCCTTTCCCGTGTCTTTTTCTTTACTTGAACTTCTAACCCTTTGATGCTGACCTCGGGATAGCAGGACCAGCCAAGGAGTCTTGTCCTCATGGATAGGCCCAGCTCTGCTGCCGAAGGACTGGATCCTGGCGGCCACGAACCGTATCACGGCTACCTAGGACAAAAGGACGAGGGAGCTCCAGAAGAAGGAGCGGCTATGGAAGCAGCAAGCGCGTGATCGAGGAGAGGAGACAGACAGTGACGACGACAACGACGATGACGAGGTAGCCGCTGGTGTGGATTGGGACATCCTAGAGGATGAAGATATGCTAACAGTCGCCCACCGACCCATGTAGGGACCCCTCCCCTTCCACGTAGAGGGAAGCGAGTCCTCGGGGCCGGTGGGAGCCAGAGAATCTGCCGCCCCATTCGGGGTGCCTCTAGAGGATCGGTGGATGGGGGGAGACGGGTCGCCCACTGCCCTCATGGTGCTGATGGAGGGGGACGGCTCTGCTACCATGCCCTATGAGCTGACGAGGGCGGGCGGGTCTGCCGCCATGTTCGAGGCATCGACGGAGAGGGGCGGCTCCGTTGCCGCACCCTCAGAGATGAGGGAGACGAGCCCCCCTGCCCGGGAGTAGGGGGCAGGCTCAAAGCGGTCCCGCCCAGACAACTCAGGGTGGGGGTCTGGGGGTTCATCCGCAAAATGTTCCCGTCGCCCAAAGGCGTCATAGTAGGCCACTGACTCCCCTATTTTTCCAACTTTTTATTTTTCTATTTTGACCTTATGCCTTTTTTCCTCTTGCAGATTCTTGCGATGAGGCCACTCTCTGGGGCTGGCACCCAAGAAGAGCCTTGCCTTTCAGGCGGGATGGACGGCGCTGCCCGACGTCGCTCCTATTTTGGGCAGGAGCGGCGTCGATGCTGCGGCCTTGTTGGCCGATTCGACGGCGCCCGTGGTGGCGCCTGTGCCTTTGGTGGTTGCCGAGCGAGCGGTGTCTTTCATGGCGGGTGTGGCACCGCCAGCCGGGGGTCTGGTGTCGCCGGTGGGGGTGGCCGCGACCGCACCAAGCCAGGAGCAGCCAGACGCGGCCATGGTGGTGTCCGAGGGGGCGGCGCAATCCGTGCCTCCAGCGGCCCAAGCGACGGCGCCCGACACGGGCCGGGCAGAGGAGGACGTGGCCGGAGGGTCCCCAACCCCGACGAGCCAGGCGCAGTTGGACATAGCCGTGGTGGCGTCCGAGGGGGCGGCGCAATCTGCGCCATCGGCGGCCTAGGCTGTGGTGCTCGAGGTAGGCTGGATGGAGGAGGACATGACCAGAGGGTCTTTGGGCGTCGTGGCGGTGGTGGAGAGGGCCCACAGGAGGTCACCCCTAGCCCTATTGTCAGGGGGCAGCCGCTCCCCTATGCGGGGGGAGCCGCCGCTCCAGTGGATGGCCACCGAGGACCCAACATCGGCTCTTTTCTCGCTTGACGATGCTGCCGAGAGCTTGGAGGGGGAAAATCTTGACATCGGGTTCTCGGCTATGATGGATGCCGTGAGCCAGGCCAGTGGTGCTCTGCGTGAAATTCTCGTTCCTACTAGCTGGGTATCCGCTTGATCTTCTCCCTCATTTTCTTCTTTCTTCACGTATTTTTGTGTTTTTGTGTTTTTGATACCGGTCTTCTTTTCAGTGTATCGTTGCTCGTAGCCGGAACAAGTCTCGGTTCCTCCATGAGCAAAAGGCAGAATGGGACCGCCTTACCAAGGAGGCCTGGCTACGAGAAGTGGGCACGCAGCTTGCTGCCGCCCAGCAGCGGGAGGCCGAGGCACGTCGGGTTGCGGAGGAGATCCATGGGATGTTCGAGGACTTGTCCGTGAGGGTGAAGCTGGATGAGGAGGCGGCCGCTAGGATCCGAAAAGAGCAGGACGAGCTGCTCCAGAAGGATGCCGCGGCAAGTGAGCGGGCCATCGAGGTCCTGGCTGAGCTGGAGATGGAGCGGGATCTCAGGCGGAAGGCCGAGGATAGGTCCACGGCCCTGCAGCAGAGGGCGGACCGGGACACCGAGGTGATTGCCTGGTTGCGCGGGGAGCGAGACGAGCTGTGCTGAACCAAAGAAAGACTTTGCTTGGAGCACGACATGGCCTGTGAGGAGCATGATCGGGCCGTTCGAGAGCGCGACAAGGTGCGTCAGGTGGTCAACTCCCTCCGGGCGGATCTCAGAGCCACGGTGAGCCGAAGGTTGGACGCCGAGAGCGTCTTGGCCAGGCTGGGCAAGGAGCTCACCGAAGTGCGAGGGATCATTCCGACCGAGAGTGATGAGCATGACCTTCTGCAAGCCGCTGTCGGGGTGGTCATCGACGCCCTAAGGGTGGCGTAGCCAGAGGGAACCAGCTCGCTCACGGCTCGTGCCGCTGGTATCACGGCGCGAGTAGGCCAACTTGAGGAGGACGCCTTTCACGCCAAAATCACCCAGACCTTCACCGTTGCCCATTCTCATTATGATCGGGAGACCAACTTGGAGGTAATGAGCCAAGGCTTCGCGCCTGTCTATGAAGATGCTGAGCTGGAAGAGATGGAGAAGGCGGTGACTCCCCTTGTGTGGAACCTGGCGAACAGGCTAAAAGAAATGGTTCTCCCTCCACGGAAGTAGTTAGTTGAATCAGTTTGATAAACATTTATCTATAATATGTGAACAAGTGTTGGTTCTTTTGTGTCTAAAAATGGATTTGTGGCTTTGTTTCGCAATTTCGTTTCGATTGTTTGATCTTACCTTCTTCCCTTTTTGCGATGAAAAAAGATTTACACGATC
Source organism: Miscanthus floridulus (assembly GCF_019320115.1). NCBI lineage: Eukaryota > Viridiplantae > Streptophyta > Magnoliopsida > Poales > Poaceae > Miscanthus > Miscanthus floridulus. Next base: position 129,498,820 of record NC_089584.1, read on the forward strand.
GACCCTTCCATTTGTTAAGACCGTAGGGCCTGAGGTGCTTAGGGGAAATTTTGATTGTGCTGGTGAGCAAAATTACCATAGCCGTTTGGGCATGGGCTTTTTGCGGTCTTACCAATTTGTTCCCCCGAACCTTGCCGCCAGTCTTGACGCGAGGAGAAGGTCTGATGTAATGACTATTTTGAAAAAAGAAAGGAGGTGCTCGTACCTTTATCATCCCCCGAGTGAGATCTGACCCCTTGCGGTCGCTGGGGTCAGATGTTACTGGAGACCGGGGCAAGGGTAGCAAACTTATGTTTGTAGTCGCATATACCCCTTACTTAGGATTTCGGCGATCACTGCATGACCATACGTTTGGTATCATTGCTGGTTCGGCCTTCCTCAAGCCCCCGTGCATGGTTGGGATTTGGTCAAGGGCCAGCTCGTTTTGTGACTGTCGCCCCATCAGCGTTTTTTTGCAACTGGAGGGGTTAAGGCGATGTCACTTGCCTCGGTGGCTCGAGTGACGTACTTTATGAGCTTGCTAATGGGAATGTTCGGATAGAATCCAATCTTGTTTGCTTTGCGATAGGGTCGACAAAGCCCTCGGGTGGCGTTCCGTTGCTTCTTGGCCTGCCTTCCAACAGATTCCCCCTCAATGGGGATTCTATGGGCTCGGCTTGAGGCTGGATTGAACTAGAAGGTTGAGATGACCCTATCCGCCTCAATGCAGGTTGGGCGAAGGCCACTGAGGCTCATCTACATTTTCTCCCCTGGCCCTGGTCTGACGTGGGGCGGCTCCGGACCCTTCATGGGTTAGCCTTCGAACCTCGGTCTCTCGATCATAGATTGATCAGCTCGAGCCCCTGAGCCCTTTAGGGTCTGATAGGGGTCGGCCGTGTTTTCACGCGTTACCCCATCCTCGGTTTCCGCAATTGGAGGGGCTAAGTTGACGACACTTGCCTCGATGGCTCGAGTGTCGCACTCAATGAGCTCGCTAATGGGTATGTTCGTGTGGAATCCAGATCCATCATTCGTTGACGGGGTTGGCAGAGCCCTTATGTGGCATTCCACTACTTCTTAACCTGCCTCTCGGCAGATGCTCAAGCCATTCGTTGGGCTCAGGTGGCCCGTTGGCCTCTCCTCGATGGTGATTATGTGGGTTTGGCTCAGGGTTAGAATCAAACGAGAATGGTCGAGACGTCCCTGTCCGCTTCTGAGTGGGGTCAAGCAAGGCCGCTGGGGCTCGTCTCTATTTTTCTCCCCTGGCTCTGTTTGACGTGAGGCGGCCTCGAGCCCTTCATGGGCTGGCCTTTGAACCTCGGTCGGTCGCCGCTCATATTGAATGAGGCGTCTGCCGCTTCGTGACGCGACACGAAGCGTTGAGATGCAGGGATTTGCATATGCAATGTTTGGACGTATGGATTTAGTGTATCACTTAATTGAAAAGAAAGTGGGATTTGGTAATGTTACCTCAGTGATATGAGCGATGGGAAGCTCCTAGTAGATGTGTCCATTCGGGGTTCAGGCTCGATGTTTGCGACGAGGTTGGCGTAACCTGCATAAGCATCGCTATTTTTTGTTTTTTGTCTCTCGGCGATGATTTGAGCCGCTCGATTGATTTAGTCGACCTAACAGCTTCTCCTCGAAGGAGGTTCTATAGGGGGACACCTCCAAACCCTTCTCGAGAAGGCGGGAGCCGAGGCTTGCGGTGCAGGGAACTGTGAGTTCGATTTATGCTGGTGAACAAAAAACACCATAGCCACTGAGGCGTAGGCTCTGGCGGTTCGTCTAGTTGTATTCAAAGTTTTATACCCACACACCGTGCTTCCGATTTTAAATGTAAGGAGGGGTCGGGAGAAGAGGGTGTCTAAACAAATAGACACCCTCGGCAGGCCCCGAGCAATGTCCGTGCCCCTGCCATTGCTGGGGTCGAAAACTCGGTAATGAAACTAATGCGCAAAGCAAGGAAACAGAGATGCTTATCTTTCTGTGGCCGTTCGTTCGTCATTTTGCCTGGGTCGTTCGATTGACCCAGGAGGCCTAACAGGACCTCCCCCATCAGGTCATTCCATGGTCCTGCCTAGGGAAGCAGAGAGTCATCTGCATGCGGGTGTCCCCTGGTTCCCGCGCCCGGCGTGTATTAGCAGCGGGCCACTCCCAGGAAACGTCTTGTCGGTCAGAGTGCATCCCATCGGTCTAGGCGTGTCCCCTCGGATTCCCATCAGCATTGACCTCCCACCTATAATGAATAGGGGAAGGCAGAGAGTTTTTCATCCCAACCTTTTGCCTTTCCCCAGTTGCTATGCCTCTCCCTTAAATAGGGAGGGGGAGGGGAGTTCTCGCCCCGCTCCTTCGCCTGCTTTAGAACCGCTATCTCTTCTCCTCCCTTTCCACTGAATGAGTTTGTGCGTCGCGGCGGGTCCTAAGTGAGAGAGGGTAATGCTAGGGAGAGAAAAGCTCACAGATCCACCGGTGCATCCGGAGCGCGATGTCGAGCTAGGGGTTATCCAACGTAGATGAGATGGTGCAGGCTGCCTTTGCCGAGAAGGGGCCACTGTTGCCGAAGGAGGAGGATCACTGGAGGGTACCAAGCGTCGTTGGCCTTGCCATCGTCCGTTGCAGCCTTTTCTTGATGGGAAACGCCCCCCGCCTAGATGCCGTTGTCAGGGTTCCGGCTGATGACGATGGCATAGTCCCTAGATGCCCTAGCGGGGGCACCGTTGTCAGGGTCATGGCTGATGACGATGGCGTAGTCCCTGGATGCCCTGGCAGGGGCGCCATTGTTAGGGTCATGGCTGATGACGATGGCGTAGTCCCTGGATGCCCTGGCGGGGGCGCCATTGTCAGGGTCGCGGCTGATGATGATGGCGTAGTCCCTAGACGCCTTGGCAGGGGCGCCATTGTTAGGGTCGCGGCTGATGACGATGGCGTAGTCCCTAGGCGCCCCGACAGGGGTGCTGTTGTCAGGGTCACGGCTGATGATGATGGCGTAGTCCCTAGGTGCCCTGGCAGAAGGCACCACAGTCGACGACGTGGTGTTCGACGTTTGTAGAGGCCGGTGCCTTCGAGGATCCCGTGGAATGGTAGGGCGTCGCTGCTGGGGAGCGTGGCGTGGCGACCGTAGCTGTACTCGTAGTAGGGCTGGTCAGAGACTGTAATTGAATAAGTTTGTGGGGGAGCCCCTGAGTGAACAGTCCTTTGAATTTAATAGTACATTAGTCCTTTTTGTGATGAAATCACTTTGTAAGTGGTGAATTTGTGCAAAGAATGAACAATGAACAAATTTTCATCTTTTGTTACGACAAACTGTCTTTTTAGCTTCCTCTCTTTGTAGAAGAGGTTTCGGTGCCCTCCGACCCTTCCCATGGCTCAGGTTATAAAGGCTAGGAGTGTGGGTGAAACAGTTCTAATCACACTGGTGAGCAAGGAGGTCGTAGCCGCTGGGGCGTGGGTTTCCCACAGTCCTACCAGTTGTACTCAGAATTTTTTCCTGAAATCCTAGCCCTTAGGACTTGTTACGGGAAGAGTGGAAAACTTAGAGAATGTTTGCAAAGGTAACACAGGAAGTGTTTGCAAGATAAACATACTTGTATCATTTGTATCAGCCCCCGAGTGAGGTCTGACCCCTCGCAATTTGCAGGGGTCGGATGTCACTAAAGATCGGGGATTTGTAAAGACAAAAACTGATAAGAAAAAGTATGCATTTATTTAAGGGTAAAAATAATGTAGCTGCTCAATGTTCTAGGCATTGGTGAAGACCTCACCGTTGATGGTTTTCAACTTGTAGGCGCCTGGGCGGTGTCGATGTTTTACCACCAGCAACCCGTCTCGGGGTACCCAGGACGGTGATTTGTTCGGAGGGGTATCGGCGTTTGTAGGAACTCGGTAGTAAACGTAGGGAGATAATGATTTATCCTGGTTCGGTATGCCAGAAAATCATGGTGCCCTACGTCCAGTGTGGGGTGGATAGTATATTGCGCCCTGCGCTATTTGTTGTGGTTGTGAGTTCTGTCGGTTATGTCTGTCGCTCCCGATCTAGGGACCCCTGCCCTCCTTTATATAGTCTAGGAGAGGCGGGAGTCCTAGTCGGTTACAAAGTAGAGATCCTAGTAGGATTATGTGTAACTAGTTCTAGTAGGATTACATGTAGGGAATCCTAGTTGGACTAGGTCTTCTTCTCTCTTCTTCGTGGGAAACCCCATGGGTCCCGTATCGACAGGTGGAGTACTTCTGCGATGATGTACGGCCCCTCCTAGGGTGGGGAGAGCTTGTGGCGGTCCTTGTTGCTCTGCACGAGGCAGAGGACAAGGTCCCCGATGTTGAAGGCTCGGTCCTACACCCATCGGCTGTGGTACCGTCACAACGCCTGCTGGTACTTGGCCGAATGGAGGAGGGCGATGTCGCGGGCTTTGTCTAGTTGGTCCATGGCATCTTGGTGGGATGCCTCGGCTCCCTGTTCATCGTATGCTCTGATTCTTAGCGCTCCATAGTTGAGGTCTGTTGGGAGAACAGCCTCGGGATGCCTAGCATATCCGAGGGTTTCCACGCAAAGATGTCTTTGTTGCCATGGAGGAAGTCGACGAGCATGCTTTCCTATTCGGAGGAGAGTGCGGTACCAATGCGTACCATTTTACCCTCAGAGCTGCTGGGGTCTATGGGGACCTCCTTGGAGCCCTCTGCCGATTCGAACGACCCGGTTGATTTCTTCACGTCGGGCGCTTCTTCAGCGACCTCCTCCCTGAGGGCGGCGAGTTCCCCGGAGGCGACGATTGCTGTGGCATGGCCGCAGCACTCGACCTTGCACTCGTAGGCCCGCTGGAAGGAGGTGCCGATGGTGATGACCCCATGTGGGCCTGGCATCTTCAGCTTGAGGTATGTGTAGTTGGGGATGGCCATGAACTTTGCGTAGCATGGATGTCCTAGGATGGCGTGGAAGGTTTCGGGGAACCCTACTGCCTCGAAGGTGAGGGTCTCAGTCCTATAATTGAACTAATCCCCAAAGGTAACAGGCAGATCGATCTGTCCGAGTGGCATGGCCTGCTTTCTGGGGACGACGCTGTGGAAAGGCACTCGGATTGGGCGGAGGTGCATTCGGTCGATGCCCATTACGTCAAGCGTCTTTGCGTATATGATGTTGAGGCCGTTGCCTCCGTCCATCAGAACTTTCGTGAGGCGCTTTGGGCTGACTATTGGGTCGATGACAAGCGGATACCTTCCTGGGTGTGGGATGGTGTCCGGATGGTCGGTCTGATCGAAGGTTATGGTGGACTCTGGCCATTGGAGAAAAAGGGGTGTGGCCGGCTGGGCCGTGTAGACTTGGTGGCGTGTGACCTTCTGATGATGTTTGGAGTCGTAGGCCGTTGATCTGTAACACCCTAAAATTTTCCTCTTTTGAAATAGAGTTAAAATGATTTAAGTTGGAATTTTTGTGCACAAGAAATATAGGAAATAAAATTTTTCATTAGATTAAAATACATCATAAGGTAGCAACATGTTTGAGCATACATGCCATTGCATTTGATTTTATTGGTTGAGTGGTTGAAAAGTCAAAATAGTTAAAATGCTTTTGAAATGAAATTAAAAATGGCTTTGAAATAAAAGAAAAGAAGGAAAAGAAAATTAGAAAAAAAGTATTATTAAAGTTGTAAAGTTTATCTTGGGATGCCTAACAAAATAGTTCAATTTTATTTGAATAGGGAAGTATATTTGAAACTATACTTGAATTTGTTTTGAATTGGTCTTGGATTTGAAAACTAGAAATTGGAAAAGAATTTGAATTTGAAAACTCTCCTTCCATTTTTAGCCCAATCCTAGGAATTGGCATGGCCCTCTTCTTCCTTCCCCTTCCTGGCTTGGCTTGCCCGGTGGCCCAGCCGCATTCCTCCTCCCTTCTCCTTTTTTAGCGCCCGCTCGGCCCAGCCGCCCCTCCTCTTCCGCGCGCGCCTGCCTCGCTTGCGCGGCCCACTGCTCCACTTGGCCTACTCTACTCGGCCTGCCCACACGTCAGCCGCCTGCACGCGCTGTCTCTCCCTCCCTCTCACTGCGATGCAGGCCCCATCCGTCAGCTGTCATTCCCTTCTTTCCTTTCCTCTTCCCCGCTCTTTCCTTCCTCTACCCGCCGATGGCACGCCCGTGTACGGCAAGCCACCGCGCCGGCGCTCCTACAAGGCAAGCTCCCAATCCGCCCGCGCCCCACTCCCTTTCCATCTATGCAGCGCCTCTCCCCGCATATAAAACCCGAGCTTGACCCCCCCCCCTTCTTCTCTCTTTTCTCTGACCGCCGCTCGCTCGCCACTGCCGCCGTCGCCCCGCTGCTCCGGTGCTGATTCAACGACGCCGACGCCACCCGGAGATCCGCCGTTGTCCCCTGCACCCGTCGGTACCGTAATTTCTCGGTTTTGGTCACGAGTGGATCAAATTTTCCCTTCATCCGCGTGTTTTCTCTCTCTCCAGCCACCGCCATCGACGACCCTCCCTTTCGGAGCCTCCCCGGACGCCGCGCTCCATTCAAATCGATTCGCGGTGAGCTCCTCCACCTACCCGTGCTCTCCTTTCGTTGAATAACGCTCTAGAGTGCTGTATCGGCGAGTTCCCGAGCTGCCAGCCATGGCGCCGCCATGGGGCCGTCATCTCGGCGTGTTCCCCCTGCCCTATATTTGCGCCCCGTTGAGTTCGTGATACCCCGTGCTACGTGTAGGTGCCGTCGGCTCGGTCTGGGTGGCTGGAATCACCGTACCGGTGACCACCGATGAGCTAGGACCGTCGACGACAATGGCGCCACCGTCGTGAGCCTCTTCCTCGGTAGCCCGCTGCCCCGCACCCACCTGCACCGTTGGATTCACGTGAACGGCCAGGATTAGAACGTAACGGTTCGGTCCACCGTGGACCCATGGATTCGGTCCACGGCGCCATGTCAGCGCACGCGCCCACGCCGTGTGGTGCACCGCGCCAACAGCGTGCTGCCATGTGGCTGCCCAGTCAGCAGCCACGGGTGAACCCACAGTCAGCCGCGTACGTTTTGTGAAAATGCCCCTCGGTTTCTAGTGAATTAACCCGCAATCCAAATCACTTCAAAATGATTTCTTTTAGGTCATGTTTTCTTCTGTTTTAGCCCCTGTGTTTTCCAGAATTAGTACCCGCAGTCCAGCAGCCGTGTAATTTCAGATTTTAAATGTTTTAATTCAAAAATGAATTCGAGTTATTTACCAAAATGCCATTACACCTTATTTCATGCGTAACTTTTACGTTTTAAGTCCGATTTAACCCGTTCAAATTGTGTTAGGACCGTATTTATGTTTTCTACATGTTTATAGTACTACTAGGCATGTTTTCAATATCTAAAATTCATGGGTACATTTAATCTATTATCTAACTATAGGAAAAACTTGTTTAAATCGTAACTTATTTATTTTAACTCCGAAATAGTCCGTTCAAGTTGCGTTAGATTCATAACAATCAGATCTACGTGTCAGTATTAGTGTTTACTATATTACTATTTTGGAAAAATCATGGTTTAAATCATATCTTGATTAATGATTATGCAACTGGGTTTTATACATAAAATATGATTTGTTTTACTTTTGTTTTATAATTCAAATCTAAAATTGACTTAATTTAATCTATATTATTTATAAAATATCTTTTATATATGAATTCATATTGTTAACATAAACAAAGCCTATAGTTTTCTTTTCCACGTATTAAGCAAATCTCTCGATAGTTGTAACTTTTCAACCGTAGCTCCGATTAGAGTGCCTCTCGTGACTGTGTGTTCATAGCGATGCGTAGAATCGTGTTTCAATCTCTTTTACTTATTTTTCTATGATTGGTGTACTGTTCTGATATAAATGCAATTGTATGCTATGCATGTATGTGTAGGGATGTTTGTGTGGTGTTCTACGATTACGTCCAGACGGTGAGATATACATGGTTATCCAGAAGAAGAAGAAGGACGTTGAAGATTAAAGCTTACCGAAGGATCGGTGTGTAAGGCAAGTATAGCATGGGACCATCCTTGTTACGTATTCACATTTAATCACTTAATTCATATTGCATGTGTCTACCTTGATGCCATTAAGGATATCCTAGATATTTGATATCTTGTACCTTGAAACCTTTGGGGCATTGCATTGGGCAGTTTTTGCTAGTGCTTAATCAAAACCATGATCTTGTAACTTGACTACTGGTATATGCAATAAACATTAAAACATGACTTTTTAGCAACATGGAAACAGGGGGCTAGAGTGTTTAGCTACTTTCTAAATGCTTCAGATTCCTCTCCCTAAGGACTTATCTGTAAGCGATCATCCGAGACTTATAGTACAGCTATGAGGGCTATATGGCTCTGGCTTTAGCTCAGTATGAGGACCTTTTCTAGCTTGTTAGTGGTTACCTTTATGGCGCACGAGGGTATGTTTTCTTTTCTACTAGGTTGTGTGTACCGTGCTGTGATGCCCACGCGTGCCACTCCTAGAGAAGGGCCACATACGCCTAGCGGCCCTAACTTGTTAGACGAACCTTTGAAAGGCTTCATAGTGAACCCTGCTGACCTTCCTCGATAGTGGGTCAAGAGGCTGATCACCTCAGGCAAAAGGGTAAATCATGACTCACAGTGAAAGTGTACAAACTCTGTAGAGTATAAAACTGATATATCAGCCGTGCTCACGGTCACGAGCGGCCTTGGCCCCTTATGGAATAGAGATGATCACTAATGGATAATGGTACTAATGATTAATTGTTTATGCTATACATTATTCATGTTTACCTGATCATGTGTTTATGGGAAGGATAAATTCTTTGCCACTCAATTGCATAAAAAGATGACCTATTAAAGCTAATCGTAGTAAACCAGTGTCAGCCTTTTGAGCCTCATGAACCCCATGATATAATTGTTAAGTACGACATGTACTTATGCTTGCTTTACTTTTCTATACTTTGGATAAAAATCCCGGATGGGTACCAGATTGCTAGTCTAAAGGAGTTAGGCTTGTGGTCAACCAGTCAGTCATCCCTGTGGATTTGGAGTCTTTGTCTAAAGATCGAGTCGACTTTCCATTGTCTTTACTCTAAGGTTATTTTCCTTTTACTAATACGTTATGTAATAAGTATTGTCTCTTGATATTACCCTGATTTGTGGCTATATGTGAGATTTGACTTCCTGGGCTCACATATAGTGTGTGTCTGGTTTTGTCTTTAAAACCGGGTGCTATATGATCCTCCGAAGATCATGGGCAGCCGTCTGGCATTGGAAAGCCGTCGTCCTTCTCCTTGATGTTGTTCATAGAGGGGGTGGGTTCCTTCCCCTGTTCCCCTTTGTTGGAGCCTTCGGACAAGAACTTCCACATGAGGCTATAGTCCTTGAGCAGATGCTTTACGAGGAAGGCGTGGTTTGGGCATGGCCCCTCAAGCATTTTCTCAAAGTGGTTCAGAGCGCCCTCCATGGGCTTCCGACCACCCTTGCGGTCAGCAGCAGCCATGAGTGGGTCCTCGCGCCATTGCTTCTTGTTTTTCCTTTTGGCGGAATGATTAAAGGTGCCTTCGCCGGCACCCTCATCCCGCCTTGCCTTGCCCTCGAGGTGATCGAAGATCGCTCTGACTGCCTCTTCTCCTGAGGCGTGGCTGGTGGCGATGTCCAGGAGCTCCTTGGTGGTTCATGGGCCCTTGCGTCCTAGTTTATGAACTAAGGACTCGCAGGTCGTTCCGGACAGGAAGGCTCCTATCACATCGGCGTCGACGATGTTGGGAAGCTCGTTGCACTACCGGGAGAAGCATCAGATGTACCCACGAAGGGTCTCACCGGCCTTCTGGCGATAGTTCTTGAGGTCCCATGGGTTCTTAGGGCATTTGTACGTGCCCTAGAAGTTTTCCATGAAGATCTTCTTTAGATCCGCCCAACTCTGGATTACGTTGGATGGCAGGTGTTCCAACCATGCCCGAGCCGAATCAGCCAAGAACAGTGGAAGGTTATGGATAATAAAGTCGTCATTATCTGCACCACCGGCTTGACAGGCAAGCCAATAGTCTTCAAGCCAAAGCCTAGGGTTTGTCTCCCCAAAGTACTTAGGGATATTAGTAGGTGGTCGATACCTTGGCGGGAATGCAGCGTTGAGGATGTGCCGGTCGAAGGCCTAAGGCCCTAGGAGGCTGGGGATCGGGCTTCGGTCCTCATCGCTGTCGTACCATCCGCCGCGTCGAGGATCATAGCCGCAGCGAGCTCCTTCCCTTGGGTCGCTGTAGGCATGTCTGCGGGCGTTGAGGGTGCTGCGTGCGTCGTGGTTGTGGCCGAGACGTTGATGCACCGGGATTGCAGCGCGCTGCCTATCGCCTTGCGGCGCCTGGTGGACGGATGCGTCCCTAGTGGGACGTATCGAGGGCGTACACTGGCTGGTGTTGGGTTCGCATCGCTGAGACAATGAGCTCTCCGCCTGCTGTGCTACCGCACACTCAAGTAGCGTGCGGATTTTGCGGTGGGCCCGGCGATCCTCGGGCATTGTAGCCTCTAGAAGGCCATGGAGCAAGGCTGTTGCGGCGGTGATGTTCTGGCTTGCCCGAGCAAAGTGGGGAAGGGTTTCATCATTGATGATGATCCTTCGGTTTACGTCGTCGGCCACGGCGCCTGCGTGCCCTCCATCTCCGTGGCGCCTGATCTCCTCGTCGATCTTCTCGTACTCCTGAACAAGTTGTTGTCCGACCTCGTCTATCTCCCGCTTTCATGCTCTTAGTTGCTCTACCCTAACGTGAGTTGGGACGGTTGTCCCTCTCTCGGTTATGCCGCCGTGGTTGCCTCCCGGGGTAGTCTCCTCCACAGAGATGCTTTCGACATGTCCCTCGAAGGTTTCCGCCATGAAACATTCCCAGAAGGGATGATGGCTTCCCCTGCCGGAGTCAGAGTCAGAGTCCAACCCCGGCCCCTCCACAAGGAGGCTATGGAGGGATTCCGTAGCGCTTTCGATCATCCCTACGAACTCATTGTTTGAGGGGGGACAGGATCGTGCGCTGTGCCACAAGGTGGCTAATGGTCGCTGTGGCGTTGCGGAGACCGAACGGAAACACGGTCGGGGTGCTCTGTGCGGAGTGTTCCGAAGAGAGGGTGAGGTGGCGTGGGTCCTCCCTGGACGGCTGTGGTCCAAGGGAGAAGCCGACCTAGCACTCAAGCCTCCCATTGTTGACGTTGACGGAGGGAAAAGACTAGACGGCCGTGTGGGCCAGTGTCAACTCTCCTCCCAGTGTGACAATGAAGTCCAGGTCATCGAAACGCACGTGTGCGCCTAGAACCCAGCTAATTACGTGGTTAGCCATCCGCGGCCTGATTTGGAACGCACAAAGGCCCCTACCTAGTGCGCCAATTGTCGGTGTTTTGAACAAACACCGGCTAGTAAATTTATAATTGATGCGCGTTAGGCCCAAATGGTGCGCTAAAGGACACAAGGTTTATACTGGTTTGAATGTCCCTACGTCCAGTCTATTGTTGCTCATGTTATTAGCACCAAAAAAGGTTCGTAGTAGGGGGTACAAACGGTCGAGAGAGGGATGGGTCCCAAGTCTCTGATGGAATGATCGAAAATGTCACCGAGAGCTTGGTCACTGCTCAGCTGTGTGTGAAGTGTCGTGTGTGTTGAACTTGTTCATCAAGAGTCGATCCCCTTAGTGGGGGGGCCTGCCCTCCCTTTTATAGACCAAGGGGGGAGCATGGTTTACAGATGAGAGAAAGGAGAAAAACTAGAGGCCAAGAAGCCCCTCTGAAGGTGTTGAGCCCTCCTTTTCCGCTGAGCCAGCCTTGCTGACACGGCCAAATGGTGTCAGGGATTGGCACGTTCGCCGGGTGCCCGTGTCCTGGCGACGCCATGCCCTTACCGGATCAGCAAGTGGCCACATCCCGCCCCGCCCCTCCAGGCGGCGTGTCGGACAAGGGTGTTGACCTATGGCCCTGTGGGGAGCAGACGACGCGGTGACAGTACGTCCATCACTGTAGATGGCGCGAGTCTCTTCCTAGACCATAGTGGTTGTCGTATGCCTGTGTTAGTATCCGCGCCCGAGGGCTGATGGCGGCTCCTACAACACTGTGGGACAAAAGTTGGCGCCTACAACACTATTCAAGCACTGTTATGTCGAAAAGGGCTTAAAGCGCCCGTCCCATTGTATCCTGACGATACCTTCCTGCAGGCGTGCAGGGCATGGTCCTCGGTATGGCGGTTGACTCGAATGTCCAGTCGTACCCTATGCTTGTCAGCATGAAGGAGCAGGGTGCAGTCATTGGGTGAGGCAGAGCCAGCCTTCAGTCGTCGGGCGAGGCGGAGCCCACCCTCAGACGTCGGATGAGGCGGAGCCAGCCCTCAGCCATCGGGTGAGGCAGAGCCTATCCTTAGATGTCGGGCGAGGCAGAGCCCGTCCCCGGACGCCAGGCGAGGCAGAGCCAGCCCTCGGGGGTTGGGCGAGGCGGAACCAATCTTCCGTCGTTCGGGCAAGAAGCGTAGTAGCGTTCTTGTCTGACCGGAAGCGTCAACGTTCGATGGTTATTATTTCCACCTTATTGGGTACCCCGGTATTAGGTCTCTGATAGGCTCCTACCACTTATACCTTTGCCTTGAGCGTTTTGTTTTCCTTTCTCCTTTTCCAAGTCCAAGCACTTGATCATCACCATGGAATCACCATCATCATGTCATGATCTTCATTTGCTTCACCACTTGGAATAGTGCTACCTATCTCATAATCACTTTGATAAACTAGGTTAGCACTTAGGGTTTCATCAATTAACCAAAACCAAACTAGAGCTTTCAACCGGACAGGGCACCGCCACCCTTTGTCTAGTGCCACCGCCACTATTTTCCATAGAGGGGGTATTTCGGGTGACTGGCTGGCGGTCACCGCCATCCCTAGGGCAGTGCCACCACCACCCCTGTCCGGTGCTTGTTACTCTTGGAGGTTGCCACCTCCTAAACGGCTTTGTGGCTTGTGACTCCATTGAAGCACGCGAGAAGATTGTGCGGTGCTCTAGAGGAGGATTTGTGAGGGAGATTGTGCTCACCCCGTGGGGATTACGAAGAGCAACTCTAGTCGAGCGTGTCATTGAGCTACCCTCACTTGGCTTGTGAGGTTCTTGTAGTGTCCAATGTGTGGATGAGGTTCGTGCAGCACCTCTTAGCCGACAAACCACCAAGTGATCGGTCGACACAACGGGGATGTAGCTTTTTGGCAACCATGTGAACCTTAGGAGAAAATCATCGTGTCAACCTTGTCTTCCCGTTGGTTTGTATCCCCATCAAGCTTGTATTTACTTTCACGTACATTATGCTTGTGTAGTTGCTCTTGCAATTAGTTGGCTTGTGTAGCTTGCTAGTTACCTTCTTGCTTGTGTAGCTAGAAGTAGCTCCCGTTGCATGACTAATTTGGTTTGTGTGACCTTGCTTCTAGAATTGGTTAGGTCAGCTCTTGCTCGCCCGACACCTTTTTGCTTAACTAGGATCTTTTATAAGGTGCTTGAGAACTTAGATAGAGGGGTGTAGTCTTGGCTAGATCGATAATTTTAATTCCGCATTTATTTTGGTTAGTCGGCGCGATTAATTTTAGAAAAGGACTATTCACCCGCCCTCTAGTCTGCCATCTCGACACTACAGGTCTGCGACTGATGGGACGGTGACCCCAGAGGTGACTCCGCTTCCCCGGTCCTAGACCTAGTTCCGGACCCTAGCGCCAAGTTGTCCGGCGTAGGTGGCGCCATGGAAGAGCAGCACCTAGACCCCACGCATAGACCTACCGCGGTCGTAGCTCGCCCCGGTGCTATGTGGGCGGTGGGGCACCGGAGGACGTGGTGACGGCGGCCTTCCACGTTAGCCGGTAGCCACTAGCAGAGGGCTCGTGGCTCTGCCTCCCGGCACCGGCAATGTCGTGGAGAGGCCAGACCTGGCCGCCACGCACCCTGGCGCGTCCGCAGCCGGTGCCGACGGCTGATGAGGCGGATGGGCGCCGGCGGAGGAGACTGCCGTGGTGGCGGGGCCGGCGTAGCCTCCCGACGTCCAGTGGCGGGGAGAAGGGCCCGACCGCCGGATCTGGGCACGGCTGGGCCGCGACGGCCGGCTCCGGCACACCCGGGGTGACAGTGGCCAGCACTAGTGGCGGCGCAGGCGGCTCGGGGTCCCGAGTGGCGGATCTCGCGGGGCCTCCAGCGGTGGGGAGGGGAGGGGAGGGGGAGGGGGAGGGGGGTGGCGGGCGTCGGCGCCAAGGACGGGGCCGACGCCACCGGCGGCGACGGGGACGGGGCCGACAGGGCGGGGCCGACAGGGCGGGGCCGCCTAGGGTTCGCCCTCAGGTTCCGCGGCTTCACCTCCATATGAGTAACTTTCAAGTTCCAATTCGCAGAAGAACGACCGAGCAGAACAGCTTAAGAGCTCATTTAGTCCTCGCTTCACTTCACCAGTTCACCACAGTCCACAAGCAACGATGAAAGATTTTACTATGTCGCCGGGGTCACCGTGGGGCTACTCGTCTTTCTCCATTATTGCCTCTTGATACGGCACAAGAAGCGGGGGCGCCCGCCAATGGAGCCGTGGTTCGCGGTTCCTTTCCTCGGCCACATCCCCATGCTCAAGGAGCCACTTCGGACCTCGTTCGCCAATCTCGCCGCACGCCACGGCCCGATCCTCCACCTGCGCCTCGCCAGCCGTGGTGCCGTCGTTATTAGCTCCGCCGACCTGGCGAAGGAGTGGCTTCTCCGGCGAGCGCGACGTCGTGCTCGCCAACCGCCCGCACCCTGCGTCGTTGCGGGAGCTCTCCTTCGACTATACCGTGCTCAGTGCTCACCGCGCCAACTACGGCGCGCACTGGCGCACCATGCGCCGCGTCGCCACCGTGCACCTCCTCTCGGCGCACCGCGTCAACATCATGTCCGACAACGTCATCGCGCGCGAGATGCGCTCGATGCTGCGTCGCCTGGTGCGCGCCACCACCGCTGCGGAGGGCGGCGCTGCAGCTGCCAGGATGGAGCTGAAGCGGAGGCTGTTTGACCTCTCGCACAGCGTTCTCATGGAGATCATGGCGCAGACCAGGAGCACCTACTCCGAGGACGCAGATATGTCGAAGGAGGCGCGTGAGATGAAGGACATCGTCGAGGAGATCTTCCCGCTCGTCGGCGTGTCCAACCTCTGGTACAACGTGCCCGTGCTGCGCTGGCTCGACGTGCACTGAGTGAAGAGGAAGCTTAAGGGTGCGGTGAACCGGAGAAACGCGTTCATCTGCAGGCTGATCGAAGCAGAGAGGCAGAGGGCACTGCAGCTGGAACGCAAGAACGGGGAAGGCGATGATAATGACTCCGACGAGAAGAAGAGCATGATCGGCCTAATGCTCTCGCTGCAGAAGACGGAGCCTGACGTCTACACTACACAGAAACTTTCATCGCGGCTCTAGTAGCCGTAGTCCCCGTATCCTTCTGCTATCTAATAGTCCATTACGATGCTTCTCTAATCATTCTCCTTATTTCTTCCTTAATATAGAATCTACTTGCCGCCGGAACAGAGACAACCTCGACAACCATAGAGTGTGCAATAGCGCTCCTGCTTAACCACCCAGATGCACTGAAAAAGGCGCAAGACGAGATTGACGCACAGATCGGAGACAGTTGTCTTCTTGAGAGGAACAACCTGCCCCATCTGCCTTACCTTAAATGCGTCATCAACGAGACTCTGCGCCTCTGCCCTGCCGCGCCGATGCGACTTCCACACGAGGCATCCACCGACTGCAAAATCTACGGGTACGTCGTCCCGTCTGGATCGATGATCCTTGTCAATGCTTATGCCATTCACAGGGATCCGGCGATATGGGAGGCCCCGGACGAGTTCAGGCCAGAGAGGTTCGAGCACGGCAGAGCTGAGGGGAAGTTCATGGTACCGTTTGGAATGGGGAGGCGCAAGTACCCCCGGAGAGAATCTCGCCATGCGAACCATGGGGCTTGCTCTCGGGGCACTGCTCCAGTGCTTTGACTGGAGCAGGGTTGAAGATGGAGAGGTTGACATGGCGGCGTGCTTTGTCTCCTTTATGTTTAAGGCTGTTGAGGATATATGTTTTGATGTACACTTTGATCACGGTTGTAAACTGCCTAAGGCAGTGAGCGCGGTGACCGCGCTCCACCACGCGCACGTCGTGCGCTGAGTGTAGAGAGGATCGGTTGCCTAAGGGGAAACCTCCCTGATTGTACTCCATATATACTCAATGGGATCAATACACAATGGTGTTGGCTCCTATTATTCTTCTCTACATGGCATCATCTGCGCGGGTTTCTTCCTGAACCGCTCCACCGTGCTCGCCGCGGCCACCTTCCACCTCCACTGCTTCCCCACGTCTCACGCCCGCCGCATTCCGCTGCCATGGACGTCAACCCGTTCTTCGACGCCGATGTCTTCGACGTCGACTCCTCCCACTCCTCCCTCGATGGCGAGTCCTACACCGGCGCTCAGCCCTGGGCTTTCGGGTTACCCGAATTTTGCGGGTCGGGTAATTCGGGTAATGGAAAACGCTACCCAAATTTAGCTCTACCCGAAATTTCGGGTACCTAATTTTTCGGGTTCGGGTTCAGGTATACCCGATATGCCCGAAAGCACTGTGAGGTAGCAAACTGCGCACAACTTTAGCAGCTACGGAGTATTTGCACAGAAATTCAGCAAAAATGTGCATAGAATGTAAGAAGCAATTTGCATAGAAATACAGAATAATATATATTGAGTCAGTTGATCTGACAAGTGACAACATATTCCAAACAGGCAAACACAAAGATACGGAATTACAAATACTCAAATAGAATCAGTCACATCTCTGATAGTTCAAATACTCAAATTGGGAACAAGGGAACAAGAGTCACAGTCACATCTCTGTTGCCGGTGAGGCGTCGCGCCGTAGCAAGCTGGTGCTGGACCTCTAGATCTGGAGCCTGTAGGTCTCGACGAAGAGGTGTTGAGCGCTCGCAGCTCGCAGACCAGTGAGGCGGTGAGGGCGTGGGGAGTCGAGGTTGAGCCGTCGACGCTGGAAGCTTTGACCTGGATTGGACGGCAGAGCCGCGCCGCCGCCCCGCTAGGTTTCGCGGAGTCGTGCGGTAGCAGAGGCTGGGACGCGGAGACGTAGTCGTGGGGGGGGGGGGGGCTGGGGTAGCGGATTGAGTGCGCTGGCCGCTGGGCTCTCCCTCTCCTCTTCTATTCAATGTTGGGTCGAATGAAGTCGACCGTGTAGATTCCTGCAGCTATCGGGTTATACGGGTAATTCGGGTACGGGACTTATTACTCGAACTACCCAAATTAAATTCGGGTATCTCAAGTTACTACCCAAAATTGTAATGGGTAATTCGGGTCTGGGTTCGGGTAGTTCGGGTTTGGGTAACGGGTATCGGGTAATATGCCCAGGGCTACCGGCGTTGCCACCGCCGCCGCCATCACAACTCCCCCTGCCACCGTTCTCGAGACGGTGAACATCAAATCTCATGTTCCCGTTGTTCTCGAGCTCACCGAGCCCAATTACACCGAGTGGTGCACCTTCTTTGACGCCTTCATCGGGAAGTTTGGCCTCGCCGATCACCTCACCTCGCCACCGACCCCGGCCCAACGGCGTGACCGCGAGTGGCAGATCGTGCTCCAGTGCATCCTCAGCTGGCTCTACAATTCTGTTGCCAAGGAGGTCCTCGCCATCGTCCGCGTGCCCAAGCCGACAGCCCACATCATCTGGCACGGCATCGAGGATCAATTCCGCGACAACGAGCTTCATGGCGCCGTGTACCTGGAGGCCGAGTTCCGCCAATCTCGTTCAGGGCGACATGGACAACGCCCCAGTACACCGGCCGCCTCAAGTAGCTCGTCGATGCCCTCCGCGACATTGGCCAACCCATTAGCGAGACAATCCAGGTGCTCAACCTTCTCCGCGGAATCAGCTCGAAGTATCGCCATATCATCCCGGTGATCACGGCGAAGCAGCCGACGCACAACTTTCTCTCTGACCGCTCCTACCTGCTCCTGGAGGAGCACTAAGATAAGGAGCATGCCAAGATGGCTGTTGACGGTAGTTAACAAACATTATAAACCGTCAATATAACACGCATAAAGGCATAAATATAATCACCAACGAAGGTCTAGAGGTTTAAACTAACAAATTCTATGAGTTTTGGTGAATCTGTATTTTCTGCAAGGTTTATCCAGAAAACCGTCAAGGTGGACGAAGATGTCAGATTTAATTGCGCTTATCCGCAGCGAAACGGACACCAGAAGACTCGAGAGGACTCCGCGCCGAGGCAGAGATGTAGAGGCTGCTAGGTGGGGCCGGTCGGCCCCACCTACAGGCGGACCGGCCCCTGGGGCCCACTATCAGCCTTCGCGTTGTTATGTCGGTTCTCCACCGCCTCCTAGGTTGCATCTACGCTGTCCTTTAAGTCGGTTTGATCCAAGGGCTCACGTTGTACGCTCCGGCCTATATATACCAGCCACTACCACCCTCTAGGCATAACCCCAGTCATCAAGTAATGTGAGAAGATAGAAACCCTAATCATCCTCAGAGCTCCACCATATTCTAGGGCATAGCTAGTTAGGCTAGGTCTAGAGGGAGGCAAGCAGGCTTCGATTGGATTCTTGATCTTGTCAAGTGCGTGGTTTGGTATAATCTTTGTACCCCTCTCTTTTATACCTCCATTATTTTTATATGTTGTTACAATTGTTATGACAATATTAGTATTCATCTTATTCATGTTCTTCGTTATAATGTTCAACGTCTACTTTGATTACATACTTAGTATAACTAGTTTATCATTATGTTTATGCATAAATTCGTATAGCGCTCACTCTAAAGTACACGGGATGGGTGGTCGACATTGTGTAAGCGTGGTGCTTATACGTTGTTTACCTACGGATACACCATATATTCTGGGTCATGTGGTAGATTGCGGATGTGACACTCCCATTGAGTCCTTTGTAGGCCACTCCCCGAATATAGGTGCAAGTAGGGTCCGGTTACGAAGGAAGAACAAGCTATGTTCTTAATCTTCCTTAATAATATCCCTTATGTGTAGATATAAAGATAACCTTACCAGGTGTAATTACACTAATCAATGTATGTTTTGACTTATAATTAAGAATGACTTAGGAATTATTCCTCTAATATTCTACCTGACCATGCTAATGTCATAGAAAGGAGTACTCTGAATGATTTATCATTATTGATGATCAATACTTATTATTTATATATATATATATATATATCTTATTCTATGACTTACCCCTGTTATAAGTAGAATATTGGTTATGGTTTACTTCTCTATTAATAGTATAAGTTATCAATACATGTCCATGCTAGACATTTCATGTGGTAAAAATATAAATAACGATACATGTAATACTCCAGGGTGAAGTTCTACAATGGTATAATTATATGTGCGCTTGCAGATCCTTTTCATTCATATATTTATATATTCTTCCTAGTCACATAAACTAATAAAGAATTACTTAGTATTATTCTAGTAATAATGCTATGTATTACTAACAAGCATCTCTGGCATCATCACTAGGGATGACAACCTAGTAAAGTAATGTTAGGAGATATAGGCTTATAATAGGTGGCTACTAAACAAGTGACAAGTTAATAAATATCAACAACGGCGGCACAGCTCGCTCTGCTTGCCACTAGTGGATCCAAGTCTGCCACATCTACTCCGGGCGATGGCACTTCTAGCTCTGGCTCGGGCGGCCAGACCACCGCAAACTCCAGCTCCGGCGGCCACACCTCCGCCCCCAAACTACCAGCGGTTGCCCACGGCGCGCGGCAACACAACGATGACAGGCGCGGTCGTGGCCACGGTCGTGGCCGCGGTGGTCAACACGGCGGTTCTAGCTCCCCACGACCGCCTGTGCACTGGACACCGGGCCTGAACCCATGGACCGAGATGGTGCAGGCCTGGCCCATGTCGTTCCGTGCGCCTAGCGCAGACGTCCTTGGTCCCCACCAGGGCACGTCACCACATCATGCTTACTTCGCTGGCCCAACCCCTCCTGCCGGCTTCTCCCCGCCTCCTCCCGTGGATCCCTGGAATCACCAGGCCCTCCTCGCCGCGCTGAATGCGGCCAACTCCACGGCGACTGCTCCTCAGACGGCTAAGTGGTGCCTTGACACCAGCGCATCTTTGCACATGTCCTCTAAAGCTGGTAATATCTCCCGCCCTACCCTCGTCCTCAATTCTCTACCCATCACTGTCGGCAATGGCGCCACATTGCCGGTCACCCATCGGGCATCATCCATAATTGCCACCACCATCGCCCCTCTTCTTCTCAAGAACGTTCTTGTGTCCCCATCTTTAGTTAAGAATCTTATTTCATTTCGTTCCTTAACACGCGATAACAATGTCTCCGTAGAGTTTGACCCTTTCGGTTCCAACCCGTACGGTGATCCTCCGATGTAATAGCTCTGGCGAGCTCTACCCTCTAGCGTATTCACTGCCGGAGGCTCTCGCTGCCACCGCCCCAAGTGTTGACCTTTGGCACTAGCGTCTGGGTCATCCCGGTCGTCACGCCCTCGACCAGTTGCTCCCAAGCCTCGAGTTCACCTCTACTGCCCAGCTGGATCGGACTTGCATGCCTTGTCAGCTCGGCAAGCACGTCAGGCTGCCATTTTCTTCTTCTACTTCAGTGTCTTATGTTCCTTTTCAAGTTGTCCACGCTGATGTCTGGACGTCACCTGTAACTAGTTTTTTAGGCTTCAAATACTATCTTGTTCTTATTGACGATTACACACACTATGTATGGACACTTCCATCGCGTGCCAAATCTGAAGTTCTTCAGTGTCTTTTACATTTCCATGCCTATGTGTTCACTCAATTTCAACTTCCTCTTATTGCTCTTCAAACCGATAATGGCAAAGAATTTGACAACCACGCCATAAGTAGTCATCTTGCTACCATGGCGTTGCATCCAGGCTCTCCTGTCCATACACCTCACCACAGAATGGAAAGGCCGAGCGCAACCTGAGTCTTTGAATGACTGCATCCACAGCCTCCTCATCCAGGCTGGCAAGTCGGCATCCTTTTGGGTCGAGGCATTGCCCACGGCTACGCACTTACTCAATCTCCGGCCGTGTCAGACCAGTGGCGTCACCACCCCGTTTGAGCTTTCGGCTGCCTGTGTTTCCCTAATCAGGCATCCACCACGCCGCATAAGCTTAGTGCTCACTCGACACTGTGCGTCTTGCTTGGCTATCCTACCGATCATCAAGGCTACAGGTGTCTCGACCTTCGCACACGACGGGTCATCACTTCCCGTCACGTCGTTTTCGACGAATCGCAGTTTCCCTTTCGATCCAGTCTCTCCAGTCTGCGCCGACAACAGCTGGACGAGCTACAGTAACTGAACCTGACTCTCCCAATCTCATTCAGTGCTCTGCTGTTTGACCGATGCCGTCTACATCCGGCACACCTCCGGTGGTCACCCACCCCCACTTCATCATCCACGCCAATGCCACCAGCCCACGCGACATCGCCGTTGCTTGCTGGTCCACCTTCATCTTCATCTTGTACGGCCACCGTCGCGCCAGCGCCGGCCATTGTTCCAGCTGCGCTGGCCGTGCCACATCCCATGATCACTCGCGTCCGCGCCGGTGTGCACAAGCCCAATCCTCGCTATGCACTTAACTCCACAACTCTGGCCACCTCACCCATACCCACTTTCGCGCGCGTCGCGCTAAAAGATCCTCACTGGCACGAGCAGGGGCGGATCCAGAATGGGGCTATGCCCCGGGCTGAGCTGCTGATTCACGTTCAAAATAGTCTGATCTTGCTTCCTAGGCCTCCTTTTGTCTAATTAAGATCATAGTTTTTAGGCTAAACACCACATATGTTAAAGGGGCTACATGGACTCGTCTCGGGCTGCAGCCCGGGCAGCCCAGGCCCTGGATCCGCCCCTGGGCATGAGGCCATGGCCCTTGAGTAAGACGTGTGCCAGCGCAATCGCACATGGCGGCTGGTTGATCGACCGCCGGGCGTCCATGTCGTGTCGGGCAAATGGGTGTTCAAACACAAGCTGAATCCAGATGGCACTCTAGAACGCTACAAGGCCAGGTGGGTGGTGAGCGGCTTCACCCAACGCACCAGCATTGATTGTGACCAGACCTTCACTCCGGTCGTGCTCACCATTGTAGCTTCGCGGTGCTAGACGACCAAGCGGTTGGATGTCTCCAACGCTTTTATACATAGCCATCTCAAGGAACATGTCCTGTGCCAGCAGCCCACGGGATTTGTCGACACCACTCATCCCGACGTGGTATGCCTCCTCGACAAGTCCCTTTATGGCCTGTGGCTGGCACCGCGTGCGTGGTTCAACCACTTCGCCGAGTTCGTCGTCAAGCTTGGCTTCCGCGCCAATCGCTCGGATTCGTCTCTCTTCGTCCTCCGTCGTAGGAATGACATCGCCTACCTCCTGATATACGTGGACAACATCGTGCTCATCGGCTCCAGCCCGGGCTTGTTACAGCATGTCGTCGATCGTCTGCGCGCCGAGTTCGCCGTCAAGGATCTGAGCGAGCTCCGCTTCTTCCTCGACATCGACGTCAAGCGTACCGTGGACGGCTTCTACCCCTCCCAAGAACGCTACGTGGAGGACATCCTGGAACGTGCCAGCATGATGACCTGCAAGCCTGTCTCCACCCCGGTCGAGTCCAAGGGCAAGCTTTCCGGCGATGAGGCCGCGCTGGATGACGCCTCGTCATACCGGAGCTTGGTGGGCACACTGATGTACCTCACCGTGACACGACCGGATCTTGCATTCGCCGTGCAGTAGGCTTGCTTGCAGATGCATGATCCACATGTGCCGCACATGACCATGCTCGAGTGGATCCTTCGCTACGTCCGTGGCACGACGTCACATAGGCTGCATCTGCACGCGTCCCCCGAGCTCGACGTCACGTCATACTCCAACGCTGACTGGGCTGGCTGCCCAGATACTCAGCACTCCACGTTGGGGTTCTGCATCTTCCTCGGCGCCTCACTGGTCTCGTGGTCGTCGAAACGACAGCCTACAGTCTCCTGCTCCAGCGCGGAGGCCAAGTACAGGGCTGTGGCGAACGCGGCGGCCGAGTGTATCTAGCTACGACAACTCCTCGGTGAACTCCACTGCCACCTCGCGAAGGCCACGGTCGCATACTGTGACAATGTCTCGGCGATGTATATGTCATCCAACCCCGTCCATCAGAAGCGAACCAAGCACATTGAGCTCGACATTCATTTTGTCTGCGAGCACGTGCAGCTTGGCGACCTCCGCGTTCTCTCGACGTTTCGACAGGCGAACAGTACGTGGACATTATGACAAAGGGGTTACCGACGACGATGTTTGAAGCTTTTTGGTCCAGTCTTTGCGTCACTCCGATCACACGCCAGACTGAGCGGGGGGGGGGGTCGGGGGGTTGAGGAAATATGTTTTGATGTACACTTTGACCATGGTTGTAAACTGCCACAGGCAGTGAGTGCAGTGACCGTGCTCCACCACGCGCACGTCGTGCGCTGAGTGTAGAGAGGATCGGTTGCCTAAGGGGCAACCTCCCTGATTGTACTCCATATATACTCAATGAGATCAATACACAATGGTGTTGGCTCCTATTATTCTTCTCTACAAAGGCTGTCCCCTTGGAAGCTCTCTGCAAGCCACGCGGGAACATGTATGTTGTTCTTGGGAAAGACTAGGTGGTAAACGACATCTGGAAACTTGTGATGCTTGTGTTTTGATGTATGAATTTCTATAAGATGTCATTCAAAATGAATTAGAAAATGAAAGTCTAGCTGAATCTGGCTGCATTAGGGATTACAGTTGGACCCATGGGTGTGGGTGCCCGCGCGCACCGCACCTGCTAGTGTGTGGATGTGGGTGCCAAGTCGCACCTGTAATTATCACTGGGTCGGGATGAGACAAACAACGGTTGGATGTGAGAATAAAATTACACCCACGGGTTTGTATCAGGCCTTGAAAATATAAGGACCGGAAGCTTTTAGGCTTCTAAGTTAGTTTTGATGATACAATTATTGTAGTAACTAATGTGTGTTTTGCAATTGCATTGCTGCGATATCACAGTAATAATAAAAATTGAATGAGAAATTATGGTTTTCATTCCCTTAGTGATGGAATTCATTTCGGTTTTCAAAAGATACGAGTGAAGGTTAAGGACATATTTGGAGACACTTAAAGATTATAGGTCTTTGTGTTTTCTTCTTTGGTTGTGCTATTAAGGGGTATGGATAGGTTGTTTGACATATGTGAATCTAGTGAGTAGACGTGATGTGTGAAACTAGCACTAGGTAGCTCAGATGAAGCCCAAGGATTAATGAAACTTGGCTTCCAAGCTTTCCTCGGTCTGTAACTTGCTTTCCAAGCCGGTGACATACCATGTTTGGGTTGGGCTTCATCTTTGATAGCTTTGGCCCACCCTGTTAGTATTGGGCCTTTCTCGGAATGGTGAGGTACCCTTTATCCAAAATACCGACACAATTGCACTTGCTCCCACACAAACTTGAGAACATATACTTTGGTGTCTACTCGTTGAAGCCAAACTCCTAGTAAATTTGTCATCCTAGTCGGTAATTTCAACTTCTAAATATATTTATTTAGAGCTAGAGTTGTTTGGTTTATTAAGTATTTGTACATTGACTAGACTATGAAAGCACCTTCATTTGTAAGGGACCATTTGATACAGTCATGTTGGTTGTCTAATTTTCACAACCAAATCATTCTACTGAAATAACTTCTTCAACGCAGGTGGGAATTTACATAGATCTTTGTTAGCTTCCTCGGTTTTTGTATCAGCACAGCCTTGCTTTCCATTGCTTGGCTTCAGATGAGCAGTCAATGAGTAACTGTCTTAAGAGGACATTCCATCGTGGAAAGCAACGCCATTTCTTATCTAACGAAGCTGCCAACAGCATAAGGCAACAAACATGCTATGCTGCTGCTGGGGAACTGCACTGATTTTGATTGTATGCGGCAAAACCATTCTGAGGGATTGGAACACTCAGAACTGCCCAAAACTCTGCAGCCTTCGTGCATCACAACAGCAGATGTTCCTGTTAGTTAGTTGATCTCCACCGATAGGCCCAACGGTCTATTGGGCCCCTGGATCAGTGTCTTGATCGGGGCGCCCAACCCTAATATGGTTGGTGGACCCCTGTCGCACATCACTATAAAACGAGAGGTGGGGATTAAGGCTCGGACTACGAGGTTGACTAGAGCCGTCGTGATTCACCAACAGTTAAACCTAATCCGATCTAAAGTGGGTGCTGCCAACGACGGGAAGCCGCCACCAACCTCACCGTCGCATCTGCATCGCCACTGGACCTCGCCACCTCTACGCTGGACTCCACCGCGCCGAGCTCCCTCAACACCGGCGTCCATGCGGTTGCGGCGCAACTGCGCAAGAGCGAAGTAGAGGAACCCTAAGTAAGATGTTTAAACCCGCTAGATTTACACCTAGAGCTTAGAATTTTCTAACAATGGTATCAGAGCCAAGGTTACTAGTGTGTAGATCTAGTATAGGGTAAAGCATTGAAAAGAAATCAAAGAAAGAACAAGGGTTCGATCCGTTTCGGATTGAAACCCTAACCCTAACCCTAACCGGGTAAAAGAAAATTGAAAACAGACCGAGGATGGTGGACGTCACTGAACTCCCGGTCACCACCGCCACCGCGCGGAGAAAGGTGCCGCACCGACGTCTTCGCCGGCGCGTGGCAAGAAAAGAACAGACCTCCTTTCGGATCTGAGCAGACAGAAGGGGTTCCCTAACCCTAACCCTAACTGGGTGAAGGAAAGAACAAAATAAGAGGGATTCGGCCGAACAAAGGAAGAGGGATTCGGCCTAGAAGAGAATCAAAGTCGAACCCTAATCCACAAGCACTCACTGGGGAAGAAGAATAGTGACTTCAGTGAGTCAAACCCTAACCCTAACCTGATGAGGACATCACTCCTTTGGATGTACCAGCTGATCCTCCAACCGTCATGCAAGGTCCAATGACCCGGGCTCGAATGCGTCAACTCAATTTACAGGTGAGCTCGTTCTTAAGCGATCCTTTTCATACTTTTGAGAATAGACTACTACCTAATAATGTTATCTTGCTTAGGAACATTGGAGAGGGTCAAGAGGGACTAAGAGGACGTGGAGGAGGTGATGATGACCAGCAAGGACGTCCAACACAAGCCGGAGGCCCAGTACAACACGAATTCGAGTCTGCCTCGGCCTCTAGGACCAGTCTGCCTTAAACTGGTCGCCTAGGACGCATCCGGACTCCGTTTTCGATGATCCATATATGGATGGAAAGCTAATTTGATAAGGAAGCCAATACAAGTGGTTTCACGTCAAAATCTGTTCGGAATCAACGGGAATCGTTGAAACAAGTCAGCATCCAGAATCTGCCAGGGTGCTGCGACACCGTCTTTTGGTCCGTTGGACCATGTATCGACTTTGGGCCCATTAGGGGCGCGTCCAGGGGTTTTGCACAACCCTAGAGTCTTCATAAACAGCCGCCGCCCCTCCATTAGGGTTTGGGTTTTGCTTAGATTATTCTGTCAAGAAATAGTTTCGCCGTTCTTCGGTTTGTGAGACCCCAACTCGTGAGATTAATCATACATTTGCAATTTGGTTGCGATCTTTCTTGTTCTTGCTTGTGTTCTTCATTGCGCAGGCAGAGATTAGCCTTCTTGGTGAGGTCAACTTGGTCCGTGACTCGGTTGATAACCAGAGGAGCTGTGGTGCTAAGATTGCAGGGTTCGATCTTTCGATCTGAAGCCGGATCGGTGTGTCATTCTCCGCCACAACGATAATTACCATCACCTGACGGAAGATCGGGATCCCCGTCTCCATTAAGTGGTATCAGAGCTATGGTATACCATCAGGTTCACTTGTTATTCCCTAGTTTGAGTGTTTCGTATTCGTCCCATAGTCCAGTGCCATACTCGTTTTTCCTATCCTAGAACCTTCCGCGCCATAGCCTTTGCATATTTCAGTTTTAGAGTCCGTCGTGTTGAGTTTGTGTCCTGGTCGAGGTCTTGTTGCTGGTTAGGTCATGTTAGAGTCCAGTTCATGTGTTTCCCCCCATCGTTTCCATCAAATCTTGGCTGTTGTGACCAATTTTGCACACATTGTTCCCGTTTTGTCCTCTAATTCGGAGCCAATTCTTAAAACTGGTCTAGTTTTCGCATACGAACTCCGTTTTCGACGTTCCATATATGCAAATTGATCAAAAAAAATTTTAGATCCGTCCATCCCCCGCTCTATCGGGGTTTGGAATTTTTAGATTGGCCAAAAAGTGGTCACAAGATCCTCGTTTCGTGGTCACAAGGTTTTTGTCAATTTTCATCTAGTTTTCTGAAAATTCCACAGGCCACGTCTTATACTTGTTTGAGCTCATATTTTCTGTGGTTACTGCTTTTGTGCTCCTAAGTAAAGGAAAAATATCAATAAAATAAAATTAAAAAGTTGAAATTTCCCAAAAAAACAACGACAGCCTAAAAATAGAAAAAAAAGAGAGGGGCAAACGAGGAACAATATCTAGAGGAGCACATAGAGAAGCCCAAAGTGAGCTGTGTTTGCGTGTGCTGTCTGGTTCCTTGTTTGTGTTGCTGTTTCCATCTACCATACTTGTTTTTCTCATACCTATCACCTTGCTATCCACCATACTTTTGTCACAACCTGGTACTTGCAACACTTTAGACCAGCAACGAGAACAAGTACTTTGGACTATAATTCAGCATTACTTTCTGTTACTGACTTGTGTGCCAAATATACATATTACTCTTTGTTTGCCTTCTAAGCTCCACAAATTCTTCAGATCAGTACAGACAAAGGGTCTTGCAATCTCGGTACCACTACCTCACAGGTATCACGAACCAGCCGCCGGTTGTACCGCCCACTGCTTGCGTTGGTAAGAATTTAGTAAGAGCTTGGTAAGACGCTTCCACTTGCTGTGAAAAGTGACACCACTACAACCACGTAGTCATTTGGTAGGGATAACTTTCACCTGTTTGTTCCTGTTTTTATGTTTTCAATGGCAGGAGGTGAACAGACTACAGATAACAATCCTAAGGGTTTTAGCGAGTGTGTCAGCCAAGAGCAACTACAGGCTGTTGTAGAGGATGCCCAAAAAAGGATGAATGAGGCCGTCAGGAAGGCCATCACTGACGCACTCATTGAACTCAACATTGGCAATAGCATGGAGAGATTGGACAAGCGAATTTCCACGCTAACCGACAAGGTTACTGAGTTGGAAACCTTCGTGGCGGGCAACAACGACATTTCCGGCAGCAACACCGATGGTCAAGACACGGTGCATGATGCCGCTGGAAACATAGGTCGAGTAGCTATCCGATAAGAGAGATTACGGCAACGTCTATGCCGCAACACGACAGGTATGGGTGGTGCCACCACCACCACCGTCAAGGTAATAATCACCGTGTGCCCGATGATCCTTATGCTAAGATTAAGTTCACAATACCATCTTTTTTGGGTCATTATGATGCTAAGGGATATCTTGATTGGGAGATGACAGTAGAACAAAAGTTTAGTGCCCACCTTGTACCTGAGCAGCATAGAGTTAGACAAGCTACTAGTGAGTTTAAGGATTTTGCCATTATTTGGTGGAATGGGCTAGCTGCACAGGATGCTTTACCTGGTACATGGGAAGAACTTAAGGTAGCTATGCGTGATCGTTTTGTTCCTCCTTCTTATCATAGAGACTTGCGTAAGAAATTGATGCGTTTAGAACAAGGAGATAAATCTGTATAGGATTACTATGGTGAGCTCCAAAAGGGATTGATGCGTTGTAGTGTTGTAGAGGGAAACGAAGATGCCATTTGTCGTTTTTATTCTGGTTTGAGGCGTGACATTCAGGACATTGTTGATTATAAAGAATTTAACACTGTCAACCAGTTGTTTCAGTTTGCTATGCTTGCAGAAAAGGAATTGCAGGGGCGTGAACAGCAGGGCAAGAGCAAGGTCAACACCAGCACATACACGCCACGCTCGGCACCATCTTCGGGGCTGACCAAGCCAACCACTTTTCGGACGCCTCCACCAGCGAGCAAGCGACCAACAGCCTCTGGAGTTTCCGCTACACCTAAGACACCTCCCGCACGACCTTCAGATTCAGGTAAAAATTCTTTGCAGGTGCCTACCAAGAGTTCCTCATCCGTTGCATCGATGGGATGCACTTCGGGTATTCAGTGCCACCGCTGCCATGGCATTGGCCATGTGTAGAAGGACTGCCCAAGTCAGCGGGCATATATTGCTATAGAAGATGGTTACATCAGCACCTCTGACATTGAGGATGAAGAAGACCAAGATGCAGATGAGGAGGACGGTGAAGTCCTTGGTGATGAGGCCACGGCGTCCTATAGGAGCATTATTGTACAGCGGGTGCTCAGCTCACAAGTCCAGCAGCCTGAGAAGCTACAACGCCATAACTTGTTCCAGATTTTCTTCGTCATCAGCGACCGTCGAGCACGTGTCATTATTGATGGAGGTAGCTGCAACAATTTGGTGAGTTCTGATTTGGTCAAGAAGCTTAGCTTGACCACACAACCACACCCACGTCCATATCATATTCAGTGGCTAAATGATTCTGGTAAAGCAAAGGTAACACAAACTTGCAGAGTTTCATTTTCCATTGGTTCTTATGCTGATTCTGTTGATTGTGATGTGGTACCTATGCAAGCTTGTTCACTTTTATTGGGTCATCCTTGGGAACATGATAATGATGCTACACACCATGGCAGAAGTAATAAATACACTTTTGTGCATAAAGGAAAGAAAATTACTTTGGTACCTTTGACCCCTGCTCAAATTGTACAAGCTGATAGAGAACGCGCTGCTAGTTTGAATGATGTTCAATCTGAAAATCAGCAAGTTGCTAATTCTATTTTCCCACCTAAAAAGGATAAGTCTACATCTATTTCTAAGGCTGAGGGGATTAAATTGAAGGGTGGTGTTATGCTTGCAACAAAATGTGACTTTGCTGAAATTTCTGTTGATGATATTTGCTATGCTTTGGTATGCAAACGAGCTATGTTTTCACTTGATGATATTGTTAGCTCGGTACCTCCTGCTATCACTAACCTTTTGCAGGAGTATGAGGACATTTTTCCAGCTGAGATACCCCCGGGGCTGCCACCTATGAGAGGGATAGAGCATCAAATCGAATTGATTCCGGGAGCGACCTTGCCCAACCGAGATGCATATCGAACCAATCCTGAGGAGACTAAGGAAATTCAGCAGCAAGTCCAAGACCTTTTGGACCGCGGGTATGTACGTGAAAGCCTTAGTCCTTGTGCCGTTCCTGTACTTTTGGTTCCTAAGAAAGATGGAAGTTGGCGTATGTGTGTTGATTGTAGAGCCATCAATAATATTACTATTCGATATCGTCATCCTATTCCTAGGCTAGACGACATGCTTGATGAGTTGTGTGGTTCTATAATTTTCACTAAGATTGACTTGCGAAGTGGCTACCACCAGATTAGAATGAAACTTGGAGATGAATGGAAAACTGCATTTAAAACCAAATTCGGGTTGTATGAGTGGTTAGTTATGCCTTTTGGTTTGACAAATGCACCTAGCACTTTCATGCGCTTAATGAATGAGGTTTTAAGAGTTTTTATTGGTCATTTTGTGGTAGTTTACTTTGATGATATATTGATTTACAGCAAGTCTTTTGATGAACATATGGATCACTTACGTGCTGTTTTTAATGCCTTACGTGATGCACGTTTATTTGGTAACCTTGAGAAGTGCATCTTTTGTACGGATCGAGTTTCTTTTCTTGGCTATGTTGTAACTCCACAGGGAATTGAGGTGGATGAGATGAAAATTGAAGCCATAAAGAGCTGGCCGGTTCCCCAAACCGTCACACAGGTGAGGAGTTTTCTTGGTCTTGCAGGATTCTACCGCCGCTTCGTTAAAGTTTTCAGCACCATTGCTGCCCCATTGCATGAGTTGACGAAGAAAGGAGTGGTGTTTCATTGGGGAGAGGCACATGAGGAGTCCTTTGACACTTTAAAGGACAAGCTTACACATGCACCATTGCTGCAACTTCCAAATTTTGGTAAGACTTTTGAGCTAGAATGTGATGCTAGTGGACTTGGCATTGGTGGTGTTTTGATGCAAGATGGTAAACCTGTTGCTTACTTTAGTGAAAAATTACATGGTCCTATTCTTAATTATTCCACGTATGATAAAGAATTGTATGCACTTGTCCGTTCTTTAGAGACATGGCGTCATTATTTGTGGCCTAAAGAATTTATTATTCATTCTGATCATGAATCGCTTAAGTATCTTCGCTCTCAAAATAATCTGAATCGTAGGCATGCTAAATGGGTTGAATTTATTGAGTCTTTTCCTTATATTATCAAACATAAGAAAGGAAAGGATAATGTGATTGCTGATGCTTTGTCTAGAAGATACACATTGTTGTCTCAACTTGATTGCCGGATTTTTGGTCTTCAATCCATTAAAGAACAATATGTGCTTGATCCTGATTTTAAGGATGTGTTGCTTAATTGTAGAGAGGGACGCACATGGAATAAGTTTATGATCAGCGATGGGTTTTTGTTTAGAGCTAACCGCCTATGCATTCCAGTTGGTTCCGTTCGTCTTTTGTTGTTGCAGGAGGCACATGGAGGCGGATTGATGGGACATTTTGGTTCCAAGAAGACAGAGGAGGTGCTGTCCACACACCTCTTTTGGCCTAGGATGAGGCATGATGTGGAGCGGTACGTGGCTCGGTGTGCCACATGTCAAAAAGCTAAGTCGCGTTTGAACCCACATGGTTTGTATATGCCTCTTTCTGTTCCTTCTACTCCTTGGGCAGATATATCTATGGATTTTGTGTTGGGATTGCCAAGGACTAAGAGGGGGAGGGATAGTATTTTTGTGGTGGTTGATCGTTTTTCTAAGATGGCACATTTTATTCCTTGTCATAAGAGCGACGATGCTGTTCATATTGCTGACCTTTTCTTTCAAGAAATTGTTCGCTTGCATGGTATGCCTTCTACTATTGTTTCAGATCGTGATGCAAAATTCTTGAGTCATTTTTGGCGCACATTGTGGAATAAATTGGGGACCAAGCTGCTATTTTCTACAACATGTCATCCCCAAACTGATGGGCAAACTGAGGTTGTGAATCGAACATTGTCCACCATGTTGAGAGCCATTTTGAAGCGCAATTTGAAGATGTGGGAAGAGTGTTTGCCGCATGTGGAGTTTGCATATAACAGGGCGGAACATTCCACCACCAAGGTAAGTCCTTTTTAGGTAGTGTATGGTTTTAACCCCCGTGCTCCTATTGATCTTTTGCCTTTACCTACCACTGAGAGAATACATAGTGATGCTAGAGAGCGTGCTGATTTTATTCGTAAGTTGCATGAAACAACTAAAGCAAATATTGAAAGCATGAATGAAAAGTATAGAATTGCTGGTAGTAAAGGTAGAAAAGAGATTAAACTTGAACCGGGTGATTTGGTTTGGTTACATTTAAGAAAAGATAGATTTCCTGAGCTACGTAAGTCTAAATTAATGCCAAGAGCAGCTGGTCCTTATAAGATTATTGAGAAAATAAATGATAATGCATACAAACTTGAGTTGCCACCCGAGTTCGGGGTTAGTCCCACATTTAACATTGCAGATTTGAAACCTTATTTGGGAGAAGAAGATGAGCTTGAGTCGAGGACGACTCCAATTCAAGAGGGGGAGGATGATGAGGACATCACTCCTTTGGATGTACCAGCTGATCCTCCAACCGTCATGCAAGGTCCAATGACCCGGGCTCGAATGCGTCAACTCAATTTACAGGTGAGCTCGTTCTTAAGCGATCCTTTTTATACTTTTGAGAATAGACTACTACCTAATGATGTTATCTTGCTTAGGAACATTGGAGAGGGTCAAGAGGGACTAAGAGGACGTGGAGGAGGCGATGATGACCAGCAAGGACGTCCAACACAAGCCGGAGGCCCAGTCCAACACGAATTCGAGTCTGCCTCGGCCTCTAGGACCAGTCTGCCTTAAACTGGTCGCCCAGGATGCATCCGGACTCCGTTTTCGATGATCCACATATGGATGGAAAGCTAATTTGATAAGGAAGCCAATACAAGTGGTTTCACATCAAAATCTGTTCGGAATCAACGGGAATCGTCAAAACAAGTTAGCATCTAGAATCTGCCAGGGTGCTGCGACACCGTCTTTTGGTCCGTTGGACCATGTATCGACTTTGGGCCCATTAGGGGCGCATCCAGGGGTCTTGCACAACCCTAGAGTCTTCATAGACAGCCGCCGCCCCTCCATTAGGGTTTGGGTTTTGCTTAGATTATTCTGTCAAGAAACAGTTTCGCCGTTCTTCGGTTTGTGAGACCCCAACTCGTGAGATTAATCATACATTTGCAATTTGGTTGCGATCTTTCTTGTTCTTGCTTGTGTTCTTCGTTGCGCAGGCAGGGATTAGCCTTCTTGGCGAGATCAACCTGGTCCGTGACTCGGTTGATAACCAGAGGAGCTGTGGTGCTAAGATTGCAGGGTTCGATCTTTTGATCTGAAGCTGAATCGGTGTGTCATTCTCCGCCACAACGATAGTTACCATCACCTGACGGAAGATCAGGATCCCCGTCTCCATTATAACCCCAACCCCAAATCGGTTCAACTCCAAAAGGAAAAGAAAGAAGATCCAAAAGAGAAGAAGGGGAAGAGGGGAAGGGGCTTATCTCACCGATCTCGAATCAAAATCGAGAGAAAAAACCGAATCGAGTTCAACCGAACCCTAACCCTAACTCGCGATGAGGAAGGGGAGGAGAGCGATTCGGTACAAATAGAAAAGAAAAGAAATCAAATGAAAGAGATGAACTGAATCGAACGAATCGAATCGGGAAAAGAAACCCTAACCCTAGATCTCCAAATCGGTTGAATCCGAGAAGAACAAACAAGATCCAAATCGGAGAAGAAGGGGAAAAAGGGGAAGGGACCTACCTCGCCTTGCGTTGGGCTGACCCTTCGCCTGCGCGAGAGAAGAAGGCCGAGCTGGGGGAGCTATTTCACCCGGGCTCGACCAAGAGGGCGCCGCGGCCAGGCCGCTCGACAGCGGCGCGCTCACCCGCTGGGGAGCGCGCACGCCGGCGAGGGGGCTGGCGACGGAGCCATGGCTGCTCGCTCCACCGCTTCCCTCGCTCGATTGCTACTCGCTACGCTGAGGAGAGAGGTGAAGAGAAAGAAAGGGCAGGAAGAGAATGATGCTAGGGTTTCAGCGGAGGCACTGAGGTCGCCGTTTTGATCCGCCGAAACGCGTGTGTGGCCGTCCGATCTGCATCAACGGCGCAGATCAACCGGGCCAGAATCAGGCCTAGACGGGCGCGAGCGGGAGGCCACTTTGCCGGCCCAGGCCCAAGTTGCAGCCTGGGTGTGGGCAGCGCGTGTGCGTGGGCTACTATGGCAGGCCGGGCCACGCACTGTTGCTGCTGGGCCAGTACTGTAGCTGCAGGCCGGGCTATAATGAACAGTAAATAGGGTTCTGAGTTTGTTTAATTTTTAGAAGCACATTTCGATAAATCTAGTTTAATATCTCTGTTAAAATTTGAACCAACGGGATAAATTTTTAGAGAATATTTGAGAAAAATTTAATGCTTCTGAAAAATAGATAATGAATTTTTCATGTTTCTGCTGCTAAAGAAATAGTTTATTCTCTAGTTAGTTTGAACCAACGTGATATTTAATTGGAGAAAAAGGGATTTTGACATGATTATGATGTTGTTATTTTCTAACCATCGTTGTTAATAACAATATCGTAATCAACCAATGTGATATTTAATTGGAGAAAAAAGATTTTGACGTGATTATGATGTTGTTATTTTCTGACCAACATTGTTAATAACAATATCGTAATTTTAATGATTTTATGCATTAATTCTATTTTTGCCCAACGGTGATGTAGAATTAGTGTATAAGAATAGATGTATGTTTGAATTTTGACCAACGTTGAAATCAAGGCATGCAATTGTTGTTATTTTTTATGTTAAGAAAAAGATTGACCTAGCCTTCATCTTGGCTGAGGTGGACTGGGTAGTCACCTCACCGTGTCCCACTGATCCTATGACACCGGTGAGGGAGACAAACAAGGCTAATGCCGCTTAGGCAACTAAAGAGAGGGATTGAATCACAAAAGATGTTCTATGACCTTGAGCATAGTAAGTGGGCCACTGCCAACAAGAAATATTTGGCTGTGATAAAGAACATGATTAAGCCTGTAATTGTGGGCTCAATCCCAGAGTGTGATACGGTCACATAGTACCTCGATAGAATAAAGAGTCAGTTCACTAGCTCTTCAAAGACATATGCTACCTAGCTGATAAAGCAGCTGGTGACAGAGAGTTACTCTGGAAATGGTGGCATAAGAGAGCTCACGATGCGTCGTCAAAATTACGACACTGTCGTTTAGGCCATATTTTGAGAGGGAGAATAGAAAGACTAGTTAAGAATAATATTCTTCCTCCATTAGAGCTCTCAGATTTAGAACAATTCAGAGAATGCATAGAAGGAAAATATGTAAAGAAAATTAAGAAAGATGTCAAACGAAACGCAGAAATTTTATAGATTACTCGCACAGACATCTGTGGTCAGTTTCCTATAAAGAGTGTGGATGGTTATGATTCGTTCATAACATTCACAGATGATTACTCCTATTTTGGCTACATTTATCCAATAAAAAAAAGAACAGAAGCATTGGATAAATTTAAGATATTTAAGGCAAAAGTTGAAAACCAACGCAATTTAAAGATTAAGATAGTCAAGTCCGACCGTGGGGGAGTACTACGGTCGGCATACCCCATATGGCCAAGTTCCTAGACCTTTTGCAAGGTTCTTACAGGAGAATTGCATAGTAGCCCAATATTCTATATCGGACGAACCTCAACAGAATGGAGTAGCTGAAAGACGCAATCGTACCCTGATGGACATGGTGCGCAGTATGATAAGTTACTCCACCTTACCATTCAGGCTATGGATGGAGGCGTTAAAAACCGCTATTCATATTCTCAATAGAGTACCAAGTAAGTCGGTGCCCTAAACACCGTATGAGTTGTGGATAGGAAGAGTACCCTCACTAAACCACTTACGTGTGTGGAGGAGTCCTACTGAGGCTAAAGTATTTAACCCAAACATTGGGAAACTAGATCCTAAATAGTAAGTTGCTATTTCATTGGCTACCCAGAAAAGTTAAAAGGTTTTTGTTTCTACTATCCAGACAGACATACAAAGTTTGTGGAAACGAGACACGCTGTCTTCCTAGAGAATAAAATGTTGAGGGGGAGCATGGTAGCTCGAGAAATTGACCTTGAAGATAAGCGGGTGTATACGCCCACTCCGATGATTCATGAGCCATTTTCTCACTACCTGCTGTCGCTGCACCGACAGTGCAAAATACTGTGGTGCCAGCACCTATTGTTATTCCGCCTGTGGCCATAATAAATGACGATCTTCAGGATCCTATAGAACCTATTGCCACACATGAGGGGGAGCAACAACAGCCTCAAACAGAAGATGTGCCAAATGTAGAGACCCCTAGAAGGTCTCAAAGAGTTAGAAAATCAGCTATTTCTGCTGACTATGAAGTATATAACACTAAGAAATTTTAAATTGAGGATGATCCCACCTCATTTGAAGAAGCTATGAGAAATGATCATTCATCAAAGTGGCTTGAGGCCATGGAAAATGAAATGAAATCTATGAATGCCAATAAAGTTTGGGACTTAGAAATAATTCCTAAAGGAGCCAAAACAGTAGGTTGTAAATGGGTCTACAAAACAAAACTTGACTCTCAAGGAAATAGAGAGAGATATAAAGCGCGACTTATGGCAAATGGCTTTACGCAAAGAGAAGGGATTGATTACAATGAGACCTTTTCTCCCGTCTCATGTAAAGATTCCTTTAGAATCATAATGGCATTAGTGGCACATTACGATTTAGAATTACATCCGATGGATGTAAAGATGACATTCCTCAATGGGGACTTGGAGGAAAATGTTTACATGGCACAACCGAAAGGTTTTGTCATGGAAGGAAAAGAACGAATGGGATGTCGCCTAAAGAAATCCATTTATGGATTAAAACAAGTTTCAAGACAGTGGTACTTGAAGTTTGATCAGACAATAAGGAATTTTGGGTTTGAAGAGAATGTTGAGGATAATTGTGTCTATGCAAAGTTTAAGAATGGGAAGTTTATCTTCCTTGTCCTGTATGTGGACGACATCTTACTTGCTAGTAGTGATGTCAGTCTACTACTGGAGACAAAAAAGTTTTGTCCTCAAAATTTGATATGAAAGATCTTGGTGAAGTCTCGTTCGTTCTAGGGATCGAGATTCACCGAGATAGAAGTAAAGGGGTATTAGGATTGTCACAAAAGGCATACATAGAAAAGATCTTAAAAAAATTCAATATGCACAAATGTAGTCCCTCACCTGCTCCTATAGTCAAGGGCGATAGATATAGGGATTTTCAATGCCCTAGGAACCAATATGAGATCGATCAAATGAAAGCGGTTTCATATGCTTCAGCTGTCGGAAGCTTGCAATATGCTCAAGTATGTACGCGCCCCGACTTGGCATTTGTTACCAGGTCACTTGGCAGATTCTAGAGCAATCCTGTAATAGAACAATGGGAAATGGTAAAGAAAGTCTTGTGTTATTTGCAAGGATAAAAAAGCCTCATGATGACGTATAGAAGATCAGATTCACTCCATATAGTGGGATATTCTGATTCTGATTATGCGGGAGATGATAAAAAATCAACATCTAGATATGTATTCACTCTCGCAGGGGGAGCTATTTCATGAAAAAGCTCAAAGCAAACCATCACTACATCGTCCACAATGTATGCTGAGTTTGTAGTGTGTTATGAGGCAACGGTGCAGGTGAACTGGCTAAAGAAGTTCATACCCGGTTTGAAGGTGGTTGACGACATCTATAGACCACTTAAGTTATACTATGATAATAATCCGGCAGTACAATATGCTCACAACAATAAGCCAAGTGGTGCTGCCAAACACATTGACATAAAGTATTATGTTGTGAAAGATAAAGTCCAAGATCATGTCATAAGTCTTGAGCATATAAGTATCGAAAAGATGCTTGCGGATCCTCTTACAAAAGGCTTACCACCCAACGTGTTCAGAGAACATGTAGCCGACATGGGTTTAAGGGAAAGCCTATAATTTCTGGATAAAAGAAGACCCAAAGTTAAGTATCTATTCCAGAACAGAGTGGTGCGTTGTAGTTGTTAAATCTATCGGTAATTGACCGTGACGATGAAACATGCTCGATGCGCATAGTATGAACAGTATTTTCCAGCATGAACAGTAAAATTTTAAGTCCAGCCAAACACTGCCTAAAGCTTACCTCTACGAAGAGGTAGTGTTTTTTTAGAAAGACCTAGTTTGATTTGATATTTCTTATCATTTACCTAACATAGGCGCCGTTCGCGTGCCCTTAAACCCGGCTTGATCCGCTTCTATTTTCATCTGAAACAGTGTTTTCCTCTCACAAATTCCTCCAGATTTATCTAGATTCCTCCAGAATTTCTCCAAGCGAACAGGGCCATAACTGGTCGATAAACGTGCTTTCTTCATCATCGTGGAAAAGACTGTAAGGGCATTACCAAAATGGAAATCACACAGCAGTTTCTGCTCCGTCCACCATAACATATAAGATATCTAAATAATTCTAGGATGTACTATTTGTGGTAAGACAAATGACCCATATAACCACAAGGGGCCAGGTTAGCGCCCGGACGTCCGAAATAGACGCACGCGTTCGGATGCCCGCGCATGCAGCTATGCCTGCTGCTGCGTGCCTGCGCTAGCCCGCCCGCCCACGCCTGCTGTTGCATCGCATCACTTGCCACTGCCTGCTTTGCTGCTACACCGTATCGCCTACTGCACGTGCCTCCTGCTGCCTGCTTTGCTCCTGCTCTTGCCGTATTGTGGGGACCGCCTGCGCCTACTCATGAAACACTTGCAACATGAAAGCACTTCTCGCAACATATGTGTGAAGCAGATGAAATATTTGGAACATACACTTGCAACATATGCAACAGATAGCAGATGAAATATTTGGAACATACGCTTGCAACATATGAAATAGATAAGAACATTTGCAACATACATCTAAAGTAGATGAAACATTTTGTATATACACTTGCAATATACGTGTATAGCCATTGCAACAATTACAACATCTAGATGTACTTTTGCAACATTCATATAAAACACTTTCAACATTACCTCTACAACATATGAAACATTTTACACATACGCTTTCAGTGCAACATTGGCGAGCGGTGCGGTGGAGGCAACCCTATGAGACGACCACGGCAGGCGGGGCACACAACACTGGGGCGAATCCGCTCGGGTGGGAGCGAGCATGGCACAGGTGGACGGGGAGCGCGGAGCGAGCGGCGTGAGCGGGAGCGAACAACGACGCTGGCGAGAGCAAGCAACAGCATCGCAAGCGGGCTAGGCGCATAAAGCGAGTGGCACAGACAGCGCGGGCGGGGTGCGCAGCACTTGCTTTGTAGCATTACCAAACCATGAGACACCATGTTACGAAACTATTGTCCCTTATGCCACGTTCCTATAAGTGGGTCTAGATAAAAATCTATCCAATCATCTTCCACCTCACACGAACCACAGGCAAGCGGGTGAAAGCTCTAGTTTGGTTTTGGTTAATTGATGAAACCCTAAGTGCTAACCTAGTTTATCAAAGTGATTATGAGATAGGTAGCACTACTCTAAGTGATGAAGCAATGGTGAAGATCATGACAATGGTGATGGCATGGTGATGATCAAATGCTTGAACTTGAAAAGAAGAAAGAGAAAAACAAAAGGCTCAAGGCAAAGGTATAAATAGTAGGAGCCATTTTGTTTCGGTGATCAAGACACTTAGCGAGTGTGATCACATTTAGGTTAGATATCCGTACTATTAAGAGGGGTGAAACTCATATTGAAATGTGGTTATCAAAGTGCCACTAGATGCTCTAACTCATTGCATATGCATTTAGGATCTAGTGGAGTGCTAACACCCTTGAAAATGTTTGTGAAAATATGCCAACACATGTGCACAAGGTGATACTCTTGGTGGTTGGCACATTTGAGCAAGGGTTAGAAACTTCACCGGCGGAGTGTCCGCCCGTAGAGTGCGGACAGTCCGATGATGCCACCAACGCCCTATACAGAAAAGACAGGGGTTTACAGAGTGACCGGACGCTGGGGTCCTAAGTCCGATCAGTAGCAGCAGTGAGCACATGTCTCGGTCTTGTGACCGGACGCTGGCACGAAGAGTGACTGGACGCTGGCAGGGTGCGTTAGGTCAGTGCTGACGTACGCTGACGTGAGGCACACAGAGGAAACGTTGAGTGACCGGACGCCGGGTGAGTCCGGTCAAGCATGACCGGACGCGTCCGGTCGTGAAATTTCACATTTGGAACCTTACTGGAAATGACCAGATGCTGGGGTCCTGTGTCCGGTCACTTTCTAACTGACGCGTCCGGTCATCACTTGACCGTTGAGATCGGGCGATCGGCGTTTGAAGCCGATGACACGTGGCAAGCATCGGGCGACCGGACGCTGGGGTCCTGCGTTCGGTATATCTGACCGGAGCGTCCGGTCACCCCGTGTTGTGCCCAGTGAAGGGGTACAATGGCTCTATTTTGTGGGGCTTCTATTTAAGCCCCATGGTCGGCTCAAGCTCACTCTCTTAGACATTTGCATTAATATAGCAACCTTGTGAGCTTAGCCAAAGCCCTCCCACTCATCTCCATCTTTGTTTCATCATCATTGTGAGATTGGGAGAGAATCCAAGTGCATTGCTTGAGTGATTGCATCTAGTGGCACTTGGCATTCGTGTTTCGCTGTGGGATTCACTTGTTACTCTTGGTGGTTGCCGCCACCTAGATGGCTTGGAGCAGCGAGGATCGTTGAGCGGAGGTTGGTGATTGTCTCTGGCTCCGATCGTGGTGATTGTGAGGAGTCTTGTGCCTTCCCCGGCGGAGAGCCGAAAGGTAACTCTAGTGGATTGCTTGTGTCATTGAGTTACCTCACTTGTGGGTAGGTTCTTACGGTGTCTGATTGTGTGGACGAGGTTCGTGCAACACCTCTTAGCCGCCGAACCACCAAGTGTTGGTCGACACAACGGGGACTAGCGTACCGGCAAGCATGTGAACCTCGGGAGAAAAATTGGTTGTCTCTTGCCCTTTGGTATTCTTTCGATGATTGATTTAGTATTTATCTAGTAATTGGTTTACTCCTCTACACAGCGGTATAATCACCCTACTCACTCATTTATATTCTTGCAAACTAGTTGTGGCAAGCTCTTTAGTGTAGTTAGAATTGAGAGCTTGCTTTGTTATTTTAAGTTCATCTAGTGGAGCTCTTTAGAGTAGCAAAATTGAGAGCTCTTAGTGAGTAGTAACATTGCAAGTTGTGTGCCAAGTAATCATTGCAACTAGAATTGTTGGATAGGTGGCTTGCAACCCTTGTAGAGCTAGAGCAAGTTTGCATTTCGCTATTTGTCATACTAATCAAATTGCTCTAGTTAATTTATAGATTTTTAAATAGGCTATTCACCCCCCTCCTCTAGCCATATTAGAACTTTTCAGCGGGGGTGAAGGGTCGGTAATTCGATATGAGGTCGATGGTGAGCAACTTAAGCGCCGACGGCTAGCGACTCGGGAGCGGGATGGCGGCGATGGCCACTATGTGTGGGCGGCGGCTGGCTCGAGCGGTGGTGCACACGGTCTGCGCGTTGTTGCTGCTTGGCGGTAGTGACCGAATGATGGTGCGGGGACGCTGCTATGCAAGCGTCTAGCACGACGCGCTATGTATCCGGCCTGCGGCCGCCGGCATTAGGCAAGAACGAGTGGGGCGCCAGACGGAGCGGAACTGCGGCACGGGTGCGCTTCTACATGAGGAGGCGTCATGCGCCTTGAGGCAGTGGCGCATGAGTTTTCGATTTTGGAGCTAGCATGGCTCGTTACCACGAGCATGCGCTCCCACAGGTCCTAAGTCCACCGGAGCTAGATGTGGGACTTCACACCCAACAAGAATCTCCCCCTTAGTCACACATCGGGGTGTCCCCGCCATATATGTGACGCTCGAGATTTTTTTTTATCGTGTTTAGCTTTTCTTGACCATGGGCTCCAATACCAATTGTTGGAACCGGTGGTGGCCACCGAGTTCTCGATCTTGGAGCTGGCTTGCAGCCGGCCAGGCTCGTTACCATGAGCCTGCGCTCCCATAGGTCCCAGGTCCACCGGAGCTACAACATATAAGACCATGGGCTTTACTCAACCAAAAAGACTAGTCTGATAGGTGGGGTTCTCTCGCCTTATATGTTGTGCTCCTCCACGATCGCTATACGATATGGGACTAAACCCCAACAACAACTAGAACATGCCCTCTAGACGACGTCGACGTCGACATCGACGAAGTCAGTCCATGGCTGGCGACGGGAGGCTTCTCCTCCTCTATCGATGCCAACTCTAACCAGAAGAATCCCGACGGAGACGACTAAAACCATGCTGGCCTATCAAGGTGGCTTTGGATTATGTCTTCTCACCTCGATGCACAGGAATGCCAGGTTTCTTCCTTAAAAAAGGTTTGTTTGTTTTCCCTATATTTAATTTGGCTTATGCTAATGAGAGAAAAATATTGTTCATTCACTGAGAAGTATTGTTGAAGTAGTTCAAGCGAACACAACCGGGCCCTGTTTGTTTCGCTAAAATTTGGCTTATGCTGATTTGTTGTGAGAGAAAAACAATGTTCGTTCGCTAAAAAGTAAGCAAATCGCTTACGTGGCATGATAATTAATGCACTAAAAAATTATGACAGTAGTTCATGCATTGAGAGTGCTATAAGGAGAAATCAGTCAGAAGAGATAAGTCATATATGCTAGTCACACGCAAAAGTCACACGTGTAATCCAAGAGGGTAGATTAACGCAAATCGCTTACGTGACGTGATAATTAATTAATTAGAAATTATAGCAGTTTATGCATTCAGAGTGCTATAAGGAGAAACCAATCAAAAGCGATACGTCATATCTGCCGCTACTAATGTCACCCGTGAAAGACACGTGTAATCCAAGAGGGTAGACTAGCAGGAAACATAAATATATTTATATGTAACGTGGACCTTAGAATTGCATGCTTTTCTTAAACTAACATTAAAGTAGATATGGTAGCTCAAATTTTGGCACATTGGTTCGACTCTGAATCCGGCCACCTTAGACACATTAGTTTCCGCTTATAATCGGATCCTCGTTAGAAAAAAGAAAAGTGAAAAACTCACCAAATGGTTTGATCATTTTTGCTTTTTCTTGTCACTATTTCAAAACTTTGAAATAGTACGATCGATAATAAAAAACCTCTCCACAGTACGATGATTATAGCGAAAACAAACAGTGATCCTTATCAACTTTCTCTAACAAAAAAGAGCACTTGCTCAGGCGATTTGGCTCAAAGTCCAATCGAATTCAGTAACATTGCCGAAACGCCTAAACGGGGCCAACTCGTTTGCATGGCAACATATTAGGACCCTGTTTGCCTGATTTTTTTTTCTATTCCCACGTTTTTTCACTGAAATTGAGTAATTTCTGTGAAATTTCATAGAGTTTCTATGAGATCTTCCATGATGGTGTTCTTAGGATTTGATTTCTGGCTTCTGCAGCTACAGTGTAGGCATGATTCCTGGCTCCTGAATTTACTCCAGTCTTCACATTGGATCGATCAACAAAATTCAGTCAGTTCAATACATGAAACCATCTACACGTATTTACAAAAGTTCCATATATACACGGTGCCCAACTGAAAATTGAAATGCTTGCCTATAGTTACAAATGGCATCTAACTGAATCAATCTCTCTATGTAGAACACAACACAA
Organism: Miscanthus floridulus; assembly: GCF_019320115.1. Classification (NCBI taxonomy): domain Eukaryota; kingdom Viridiplantae; phylum Streptophyta; class Magnoliopsida; order Poales; family Poaceae; genus Miscanthus; species Miscanthus floridulus. The sequence goes on from NC_089584.1 coordinate 129,542,732, forward strand.
CGCAGTGCTACATGTACTACACTAGTACATGATCGCTATAGAAATGAATCACTCTGTCACCACAAGGCCACAACGAAATTACGATGCATGCATATACTAGTATCTTCAGGCCTGCAAAACTGCGCGATTCTCGGTCGCCATCCAGCCGCGCCATTTCGCCGTTTCAGCTAGCTTTGTAATGACGGAGCAGAGGCCCCCGCCATCTGCTGAACCCAGTAATCCGCCAAGAACGTCTTGGCGGCGTCCAGGCTGGGGTAGTAGGGCGGCTCGAGGAACATCTGGGCGAGCGGATCCGTCCCCTCCGCCGGCACGAACAGCGCCCGGTTGCCCGACGCCTCCGCCGTGCCCATCACCGCCGCCACCAGCTGCCGGTACGCGAAGAAGAATCCTCTCACGGCCACCTCTACTGCTTGGAAGGCCTGGAGCAGCTCCACCTTGCCTGCCTCCTCACCCTCACCGCGCCTACGGCTGTGGTAGAGCTTCATGGCCGCCTCCTGCACCCGTGGGCCGCCGTTGGGGTCCGCCTCGACACCGAGCACCCAGGGCACACGCTTCTTGAGGTCCCTAGTGGTGTTAGCGACGTGCAGGAGCGCCCTGGACCGGAAACAGAACGACGCGTCAGACCCCGGAGCCGCCCGTACAGCGAGCTGGCTCTTGAGCCGCAGGAAGTCGTCCGGGTCCATCAGCAGGTGGAGGTCCTCGACGTCGGCGAGCAGCTTCCACACGCGCTCCAGGATCCAGCAGTCGCTGGCCGCCGCCTCCCAGTTCTTGGCTTCGATCCGTTCGTTGAGGCGGGTGAGGAGCTGCGACGCGGCGCGCAGCCATGACTCGAGTATCTGGTACATGGTGAACAGCGTCTCGAGCTCCCGGTTGCGGTAGCCGGACTTGGGCTCCGGCGCCGGCTTGGGCTTGAGCGCGTGCAGCTCGTGCGGGCGCACGACGCGGTCGTACTGGAGCACGGGCTTGCCGGCGAGGTTGGGCTCGCCGAGGCCGAGCGTGAAGGCGCAGCCCTGCATCTGGCTCTCGATGGCGTACATGATCTTGGCCGCGAGCGTCTCGGACTTGTCCCACGCGGCGAGGCGCGGGAGCAGGCTGGCCTCGCTGGCCTGGCACACGACGGCCGCGGCGCTCCCGGGCAGTTGCCACACCTCGGACGCGCTGCGCTCCCGCGGGAGCACGCCCCCGGAGGCGCTCAGCTCGGCGAGCGGCGCGCTCCGGTCGCCCTCGCAGAGCGCAGACACCAGCTCCACCTCCCGCGCCGCGAGGGACTCGAGCTGGCGCGCGAGCTCGCGGCGGCTGGCGTACCCGCGCGGGTCGGACAGCGCGAGGGACACGAAGCGGAAGGTGACCTCGAGCGCCTGCAGCGCCGGCTTGACCAGGCCCTCGCCCGCCCACTCCGGGAAGCACCCTGCCTTCCACAGGCCCGACAGCTCCGGCAGGCGCAGGTACTGCTCGTACGCCTCGGCCGCGGACGCGTCCTGCACCCTCAGAACGGTCGACGACGACGAGGAGGATGGCGCGCACGGCTTGTCGTCCCGCCGCACCGGCGAGACCGAGGACAGCTTGGGCGTTGCCATTCCAGCTCCAGTAGTTGAACTCTCAGAGGTGTACGTTTGCTTTTCAAATTCCTCCTACGGGACTGAGGTCGATTGATTATCAGGTTCTTGTTTTGAGTTTGGCCTCGAGAACGAGGAGGGGAAGGCATGCTTTATAGCGAGTGCTCCGCTGGCTGCTGGGTTCGATGGCGGGGCCGAGACGCCGAGTTGAGGTGGAGGACAGGAGGAGCGTGGCCTGGCGTGTGGACCCGGGCCACTGTGCGGGTTTGCAACCTGTTCCTAAATTTTTAGTTAGAACATTTTTTTTTTCATATCAAATTAGTCAACCGTAATAATTTATAATCGTATCGATCGTTTGGGTCCCGACCGAACATACTGTTGAAACGGCGGAGTCCGGAAAACCGCGGGGTGCGCGCGCATGCCAGCGTGGGCTGGGGTGGGGTACTACGCTGGAAGGCAATAAGGTCTCATTTAGTTCTAAAAAGTTTTCTAAAAAAGTGCTACAGTAGCCATTACATCGAATCTTACAATATGTGTATGGAGCATTAAATATAGACGAAAAAAAACTAATTGTACAGTTTGGTTGAAAATCGCGAGACGAACGTTTTGAGCCTAATTAGTCCATGGTTGAATACTAATTGCCAAATAAAAACAAAAGTGCTACAGTAGCCAAATTTTCAAATCCTCCAACTAAACACAACCTAAATTAGGCTGTCTCGAGTTGATGACTCGTACGGAGACGTAAACTCAAAATAAATTGTAGATGGTACAGTACCAGCTCCAACAAAATACATATATGTGAGATCCATTTTATGTTACACTAGAGGCACAATATAAATATGAGTATCCTCTTTTCTGTAGACTCATTTGTAGAAATGGTTCTTTTTTAGGTTCTGTTGTTGAAAAAGATAAATAATATGTATTAAATTCTTTACCTATATCGTTACTCAAACATAAAATAGATCTTTTATTTTGGATTAAAGATAGCCTTAGCACGAAAAGGAACATTGAAGAATGGGTTTACGAGCTTATCCGCAGGAGCAGCAGCTGATGGTGCGCTTCTGCCGCCCGGGTCGCGATGTTTTCTCGTGTTCGGCCCGCGCACGCCGCTGTATTTTACGGAAGAACGCGGCAGTCTCCATCCGGCGTCGGACGGCAGCAAAAGGTTCTCCGAACACTCCAGTATTATTCTTTTTCTAATCCACGAATGGTATCGACATTCGAGTATAAAGGTACGTTTGGTTCGCTAGTAGCTACTAAATTTAGTAGTTTTTAATCATTTTAGTAATTTTTTAACCAAATACTATGACTAAAAGCTACTAAAAGAGTTTTAGTCATCTCTAGTAACTTTGGAGTTACTAAAAGTGACTAAACCGTTTAGTAGCCACTAAAATTTAGTAGCTCGAACCAAACACCCTCTAAACTTCCTTTACTCTTCTTCAACTGTAGGCAATTTCTATATCTATTGGAAAGGCAGTATCAGTTTCTTCTGAATGACGTGATGAGTGTACAGTGTATGTAACTTTGGTCGGCAATGCCGTGGAGGCGTAAGTTTGATTGGCGGTCGGGACTTAAATTACCTGCATAGATGTAACTTTCATTTATTTATAGGTAACTTTCAATCTTTCATAAAGAGACAGGCACTGATTTGACTTTGTGTTTCGTTCTCACTACTACTGGACATTATAGTCAACCTATTTAGAAGTGTTTGACGTTGTTGAAGTGGTTTTCTTCTCAGGACTGCTTGAATCCTCCCATAGGATCCAAACACGGCCTATACTCCCTCTATTCCAAATGGTATTCATTTTCGTTTTGTTCTGACTAGTGAGTTAAACCTCTTTGGTTTTGATCAAATTTATAAAAAGGGGTCAAACTAACATTTACAACCTCAAAATAATTTTATCAAGTCTACCATGAAATATGTCTTAATAGCTTGATTGTTAGATAGGGTAGATGTTCATATACTTTCTATAAACTCGGCCAATATCAGATAAGTTTAAGTTAATACAAACACCTCCAATTTGAAAGTGGAGTGAACACATATTAGAATCCTAGGATTGGCAATAGAAGTTGCCAATACTTTTTCATAAGAAAGTTGCCAATACTTTTCTAAACAAATGTTTGAAGTTGCTTGAGGAGCGTGAAAAATAAATTGCTCAAAATTAGTACTACTAGGTACTAACTGTTATTCACAAATAAAAGGGGCAATTGATGGTTGTAATAACTACAGGAATGGAGATGGGGATGTGCTAATATTCTCGATTACTTCAATGCCAATAGGGCATGTACCATGCAGGAGCAGCAGGACGGTCGAAGTTCAGAGGGACTAGCACGATAGACGCGCTAAGCTGCGCCGTTTTCGAAGGGTATGTAAAAACCCATGAGAAAAGGAAGGGGAAAATTCAAAAAAATTAAAAGTAAAAAAAAGGAAAGGTGAACAGTGACCAAACCCGTAAAAAGAAGGAAGGAAACAAAGGAAAATAAAAAAAATAAAAATAAAAATAAAAAAATTAAAATGGGAAAAAGAAAAGTGAACAGTGGTCGTGAAGAAGGAAGGGAAAAGTTAAAAAAATAAAAGTAAAAAAAGAAAGGAAAAATGAACAGTGTCCAAATCCGTGAAAAGAAGGAAGAAACAAAGGGAAATAAAAAAATTAAAATTAAAAATTAAAAATTAAAAAATGAAAATAGAAAAGTAACCGTGGTCGTGAACAGTGCCGATGCCCTCCAACGTCCAGGAATTCCTGGACGCTTAAAGAGAGTAGTTATAGTTATGTACAAAAATATACTTATGCTCTAATACGGCATGCACCAAGCCACTGTTAATTCGGGCATTTCAGCATTTGGCCACATTTCCAGCTGCCGGGTCGAACTGCACTGTTCCAATCGGCTCTGCTCCCCACCTGACTCGGAATGTTCTCACTTGCCACCGAGTCAGCGGTCGCCAGGAAATCTTTTCTACCCAACAAGGATTTGCTCGAAATCTTTGGACCGGCGACAGCTCCAATACTGGCCATCCATCGCACCCCTGCGAGAACGTCTGCGGACTGCGCTGCCGAACTTTGACGGCAGCCGGCCGCGGCAGGTGAGTCTGCGCCCGACCTCGTTGTGGTCTGCGGAAGCAGCCCGGAAGGCTGTCGATGCTCAGGAGGAAAGCTGCAGTTACGCAGGCATTCACGGTGCTTATCTCTTGATCAGTCAATTCTGAACGTAGTAGTTAGCTTGGTTCGTCAGCTCTCCTCTTTGACCCGGTATATTCCCGGAGAATAGACCTGTGCTAGCTGCTTGCTGCTTCAGGCAAACGCTGGGAAAAGCTCGGGTCGTTGCGATGACTGTGAGGTGCATGAATTGATTTGTTAATCTGACCTGCAACTGGCATGCTTGTATATCAAGTTTTTTTAATAGAAGAACAAGAGATGATAATCTGCTCCAACAATGTCGGTCTTCGTGCATATCCATGAAGAGGCGGCACAGCAGGAAACAGTTAGGTGAAAATGACGTCGTTAAGGCGGCCGGCGAGGTGATGTAAGCGGATGCAGGTCGGCAGATAACCATACCCCGGACGCCACGGGTACGTGCACCGACGAACCGATTTGATCAGCACGGCAGCGGAGCGCTCAACACCGACGAGCTGGAAATGGTTACCTTTACCTCCCGATCGCTCGTACATATCCCGGCCTGTTTCAGATTAGCGAAAGCAGCCAGAATTCAGAAGGATGTTTGCTTCTGACTCTCCCGGAATCGATTCATCTGAGAACACAAGGCATGCAAGTCACGGAATCAAGGGCTACCACTAGTCGTGTGACGCTGCGGACGCGTATGCATGTGATGTGATGTAACACAGTTTGCTTGGAGTCTAGCATCCGATCCCTCTTTCGGTTCCCTAACAATCCATATCACGCGAGGTTACCAGAGTCATATGCAATCAAACCTAGCGCTTACCACGCCATCAGGCCCAGTAGAGAGTCTAGAGACACGCGGCGTGCCGCACCGCTCCCGCCGAATTAGCACGGTCAAGCACGTGCATCAGCCTAACATCGTCACCAGGGACGAAAATTCCGGCACTCGGTGGTGCAGCATCCGGCAATCACGTCGCGAGCATTTCGGCAGGTATAACAGGTCATAGGATTCATGGGTGTTTGGGGACTTTGCTATCTCATCACAACTTAGGCGGTGTTTAGTTCGCGAAATTTAGGAATTTGTCTATTATAGTATTTTCGTTTTTATTTGGCAATTAGTGTTCAATCATGGACTAATTAGGCTCAAAACGTTCGTCTCGCGATTTTCAACCAAACTGTGCAATTAGTTTTTTTTTTTCTACATTTAATACTCCATGTACGTATCACAAGATTCGATGTGATAGCTACTATAGCACTTTTGAAAAAGTTTTTGGGAACTAAACACATGAGGTACTCTCGGCTCTCACCAGGCACCAATGATACTACATATGAATTGATAGTATCTGCAACCTCATTCGTTGGTGTCAGAATCGCCCGATTCTGGAGGTACAGTGGGTCAGAGAATCTAGCACACAAATCTAGGTAAACTGTACTAACCATATAAGCAATTTTGGGGTGTTTAGATCCGGTGACTAAAATTTAGAAGGTGTGTCGGGAGAATGATACATGGGGTGTTCGAATACTAATAAAAAACAAATTACATAATCCGTCAGTACTCCACGAGACGAATTTTTTAAGCCTAATCAATCCATCATTAACATATGTTTACTGTAGCACCACATTGTCAAATCATGGACTAATTAGGCTTAAAAGATTCGTCTCACAAATTAGTCGCAAACTATGCAATTAGTTTCGTAATTAGCCTATATTTAATACTCTATGCATGTGTCTAAATATTCGATGGGACAACGACTAAAATTTAGGAGAGGCAACCAAACACCACCTTTATCCCCCTCTGTCATAAGCAAGAGATCAGGAGGTATCTTAATCAACGCACCATCTGTTTCGCCATTATTTTCTGCACCTGCTACACGGCCCTCACCGACATCCAACACCCATTTGCTAAAGTCAGAAATTTCTTGCTGTGCCTCTACTGTCAAGTCTGGACAACGGAGCCTCATGTTTATGTTTAGAGATAAGACCGTGACAGTTTTCCACAATGGGGAGTTTACCATAGTAGCATTTACAATCTCAGCTCTACTACCACCCTCAACAACAGGCAAGATCTATCGAAGATCACCACCTAGCACAACAACCTTACCACCAAAAACTAAATTTTCCACACCCTCTGTCTTGCATGATATAAGATCTCGCAGGGTTCTATCTAAAGCCTCGAATGCATGATAGTGCGTCATCAAAGCCTCATCCCAAATGACTAATGATGTTTCCTCAAGCAGCTCACAAAGCATCGAACTACGTTTGATATCACAGACAATGGTATCATCTAGGTCACACGGGATCTTAAAACGGGAATGAGCAGTTCTACCACCAGACAGCAACAAAGATGTTAGGAATAAACCTAACTTGGGTGTTTGTCCAATCAGGGGTGCGTGTGTGTCGCGTGGCAATGTGTTGCCGGTTCATGTTGTGCATGGAACATGGTGTGTTCATGTTGCCGTTGCAGGTAGTTAGGATCATGTGGGAGTCCACCAGAACATCGTGGGATAGCTGCGAGGATCAAGTTAGATAGAGTCAAAGTACGTTGAGAGGGGGTGGTGTGCGTGGCGCCGGTCAGCACGGAGGAGCACCTTGATGTGCGGAACGAGCGAGTGGCTCTTGCGCTGTCGCCGGGCGGGTCGTGCGGATCATGGGCGTGAAGGCCGGCATGGAGGCCTAGCTCCGTGGTGTGTCCCTGGCCTATTTATACCCATGTACTCCTTCGGTTGTTTAAGTTGCCAAGTCCAGAGAAATAAAAAGTGCCAAGATACAGGCCGTTGTGTCGGCCGCGGCGTTCATTGCCGAAAACAGCTTGTGTTCATCGTCTCCCTCGCCGGTGCTTTGTGTTCGTGAGTGCGAGTGAGTTCCTGGCCGTAGCTATCACTTGGTATCAGAGCCAACACCCGGTGTATGTACTACGGAGGTTCCATCAATCCACCTCGACAACCGTCGAAGAAGAAGCGTGTGATCCCACGTAGACGGCCGGCGGCAACGGCGATGGCCGGTGGTGATGAGAGGGGTGAAGCCAGCTCGCCGTGTACGGTCGTGGTGGAGCGCGGTTTTGGTGGCGTCGAGATCCCGAAGCTGACGAAGACGAACTACCGCGAGTGGGCACTTGAAGTGCAGTGCAACCTGGAGGGCATGGAGCTCTGGGATGCCGTGGAGGGCGGCAATGCCGAGCGCGGCAAGGATCGACAGGCACTGGCTATCATTCTCCGTGGTGTGCCGCCGGAGATGAAGTCTGGGCTCGTCGCGAAGAAGACGGTCAAGGAGGCTTGGGAGGCGATCAAGTCGCTGCGCGTGGGAGACACGCGTGTGCAGGAAGCCAAGGCGCAGCACCTCCTCAAGCAGTTCGAGAACGCGGCGTTCAAGGACGGCGAGGCGATCGACGACTTCACCGTGAGGATTGGCTCCATTGCCGCGGAGCTGCGCGAGTTGGGCGAGGACATGGAGGACGAGCGCGTCGTCAAGAAGATGCTGCGGGTTGTGTCGTCGAGGTTCAACCAAGTTGCATGCTCCATCGAGATGTTCGCCGACTTCAAGAAGATGTCGCTCGAGGAGCTCGTCGGCAGGCTGCGCGTGGCCGAGGAGCGTTGTGGCGGCGGCGAGCTTGGAGGCGAGCTCACCGGGCAGCTGCTGCTCATGGAGGAGCAGTGGAAGGCGCGTCGTCGTCAGCGACGCAACAAGGACCGTGCACGTGCGGGAGATGCGCAGAACGGCCATGGCGGTGGCCGCGACGACGACGACGACGCTCGTAGCACCACGAGCTCAGGAAGCGGGCGTGGCGGGAGCCGCTTCCGTGGGCGATGCTATGAGTGCGGCGAGCGCGGCCACATGGGCAAGGACTGCCGTGGAAAAAAGAAGGAAACAGCCCTCCTCGCGGACGCTGACGAGGAACCATGCCTGCTGTGAGTCGGCGCGCATGGTGCTGTCAGGTTTAGGGGGGTAAATGTTAGGAATAAACCTGACTTGGGTGTTTGTCCAATCAGGGGTGCGTGTGTGTCGCGTGGCAATGTGTTGCCGGTTCATGTTGTGCACGGAACATGGTGTATTCATGTTGCCGTTGCAGGTAGTTAGGATCGTGTGGGAGTCCACCAGAACATCGTGGGATAGCTGCGAGGATCAAGTTAGATAGAGTCAAAGTACGTTGAGAGGGGGTGGTGTGCGTGGCGCCGGTCAGCACGGAGGAGCACCTTGATGTGCGGAACGAGCGAGTGGCTCTTGCGCCGTCGCCGGGCGGGTCGTGCGGATCATGGGCGCGAAGGCCGGCATGGAGGCCTAGCTCCGTGGTGTGTCCCTGGCCTATTTATACCCATGTACTCCTTCGGTTGTTTAAGTTGCCAAGTCCAGAGAAATAAAAAGTGCCAAGATACAGGCTGTTGTGTCGGCCGCGGCGTTCATTGCCGGAAACAGCTTGTGTTCATCGTCTCCCTCGCCGGTGCTTTGTGTTCGTGAGTGCGAGTGAGTTCCTGGCCGTAGCTATCAAAAGAAGCAACACCAGACGACGCAACAGTAAGAACAATTTTCGATGTGCACGCAGCCAAGCAACTATAGCCCCCCAAAGGAAGGTCTTTCCAGTACCCCCCGTACCCAGACATAAAAAGGAAACCTGGCCTATTATCCCAAACTACATTTGTGATTGAGTTGAATGCACTGAGCTGTTCTTCATTTAGACAGGCAACTAATTTGTGGGCCTCAACCATTAGCAGGCTAACATCATATGAGAGTTCATGTTCAATAAGTCTGTTACCAAAACAACAGCCCGAGCCTTTGGATTTTTCAGGTAAATTACAGTCCCTCATTCTCACCCTATTCTTTGAAAAGAGCATCGAAAGCTCGTCAAGCAAATAGTCTTTAACTTCTGTTTCAGAAAGTTCGTAACCAGGATTGCCAAGGGTATCTCTCAGCCGATACTGTATATCATCGGCTAGAAGTTTCCAAACCTTTTCAAAGAAAGCGTATTCATCATTTACCTCGCAGAACAAAAGCATAGTGACAAACAACTTTCTCAGCTATGGAGAGGTGGCCCACGCAACAGCTTCATCGAAAGCATCGTACCACTCTCTATCATCACCTAGGACTTGTTTAGATTGGGGTTAGGAATCAGTATTTGGCACTGTAGCACTTTCGTTTGTATTTGACAATTATTGTCCAATCATGGCCTAATTAGGCTCAAAAGATTCGTCTCGTAATTTACAATCAAACTGTGTAATTAGTTATTTTTTTATCTACATTTAATACTCCATGCATGTGTCCAAAGATTTGATGTGATGGAGAGAGAGTGAAAAAACTTGCAATCTAAACAAGGCCCTAGGAGGCCACGGGCACTACATGCCTATTTAAACGTGGGATAGAGAATCCCATTGTATCTCCTAAGATCCACGTAGCCACGAGCACCTCTAACCACAAGAAGTAACATTCTAAGAAAGTATCTGTCGGGTCCATAAACTCGGGGTCCCTCGAGGACCGGCTTCTGCGCCAAGGCTCGGCCCAAAAGTCTTAAAACAACAGGGCAGGGGGGCGGTCCAGCAACCGACAGGAAGGCCAAGCCTAAGAAGAGCAACGCCCACTCGTCGGCTACTTCGGCCCACCTATCCGACCGGATCGCTCGATTCGGGCTTCAGCCGGCCTCCGATCGGAAGGCCTGCCCCCAGCCCTACTTCCGACTCCGACCCCGTGACCAGGGCTCGTGAGAACTCTGCTCACCGCTCTTCTCCGACCGGCGCACTCAGAGCCGACTGAAGCCATCCGACCGGGGGCGCCCCGTTCGGTAGGAACCATAAGACGTGTGGAGAAAGGCAAGGCAAGGGCTCACAAGTCAAAACCACTGTACCAGGGACCATACCCTACACGAAACAGTATTCTGCAGCCACCATGACACAAACAGTATTGTAGGCGCCGACATCTCCCCCTACAGTATTGTAGGGGCCGCTAAAACTCCCATACGGTAAGCCCCCGCGTGTCTCTGGACATTGATCGCGGTATGGGCACCAGGATTTGTCGTACCGGGTAAACACAGCGCGACTCCTCACATGCCACTCAAATAGTATTTGCAGGTATCGGCGTCCATCCTTCCTGAAGAAGATAGCACGACCTCCCATGCGCATCTGACATTCTACAGCGACATCAACAGTGTTGGGAGCGCCTACCATTATCCAATCCTCATCAGCGTGGGCAGCAAGGCTTAAAGACATCCGTACCCTCTCCCTCTCACCTGTAGAGCCATCCCCTTCATCTATAAAAGGGGATGCGCTCCCTCCAACAAGGGGACGGATGGAAGGAGACCAGAGTTCCTTAGATCGACATCGACACCTCACAACCGCAGAACCACCAAGTTCCGACCGCAAGCACACGCTCGAATACCTAGCTCGTAGCGAAGTTCCTATCACTCTCGGCCCTTCCGGTCGGAGCCGACCGGACCTTTTGTACACCCCATCTTTCTCCCTCTCGTTTGTAACCCCACTGCAAACTTCGAGCACCTGGGCTCAGGAATAAAGTCACCGACCGACCCCGACTGGACGTAGGGCACGTTGCCTGAACCAGTATAAATCCTGTGTCATTGAGTGCTAGGCCACCTCCGATCACAACGTACAGCAAAACTACAAATATTCACTAGTTGGTCACTTTCTGCACCGACAGTTGACGTCGTCCGTGGGGAAGACGTTGTACGTTCAACACTTTTTGGTCATCAGATGGCCCATTTCTTCACCACTTTTTGCTACAGTATAGGAGAGAGAAAACGGCTCCATGAACAGTGCCATTGTCAGTGGAAGTCGGAGCCGCGGGAGCTGAAACAAACGGGCCCTAATTGTTTTTGTTTGTTCATCATAGGGAGCCAATTCCCCGTTCCGTATTCTTTCTATATAAATCTTGCCACGATCAGGACCTTTAGTGACATACTTGAACTGGTATTTAATAAATATCCCCTTATTGCATCACTCTACATTGATGTGTGCCTGGTATTTCTTAAGGAAAAACATGTTATATGGTACAACCCAACCATTATCTAGACGCTTGTTACCCTTCTCAATGTACATTGTATTGTGGGGTCTTTTATACAGAGCAAAGCCAGTTTCATCAACATGTGTCTGAGGCTGAAACTTTTTGGGAAATCTTTTTGAACACTTGCCTTTTTTCATGCATGGACAGTTTTCGTGGCCTGGTCCGCATGGACCATGCATCATGTGCTCAGCAAACAACGCATATCCAAGGGGATCTACATGCGGATCAGGGATCTCAACACTTATATATGTATCAATGACTGCGGATCAGTTTTCTTTTGCTCTTGTGTGCTTCCTAGTTGCTGTTGTGCTCGACAGCTTCCCCTACAATTTATTTTCGATTCACGTGTGAATGGAAACTGATAAGATGAGGGTATGAACTGAAAACTGATCGGATGGGGGTATGAGCTGAAATTGAAAACGGATCAGATGGGTGTGGGCGTGCCTACTCTGTCTTATAATTCTGATGAAGAAGCTATCACGAAGGCAGACGGGTGATAAACAGTGTGCTGTTTATATAAGATTAGAAATTTTGAGCCAGGATTTATTAAACTTGTTCTGGCAGTCTAGCATAGGCTTGCACTTCTTCCAGGAGTTGCTATGATCATAGTCCAGCTGCTGAAGCTCTCATTGTAGACTTCGATTATCAAAATCTCATGTTTTAATTCATAATATATTTGTGATATTTATAATTTTCTTATTTGACAACCTGTCCATCTATTATTTCCCTATTTGGCATCATGTATTTCTGCTACAAAGAAGGGCATTCATATCGTTTTACCAGCCACTTAACGCCGTTCCTAGCCCAAATGGACGGCAGTGCTATCTATGGAAGAAAAATTCAACTTGGTGTCAAATAAGAAAGTTTAAATTTTTTAGTGCCAAATGCGGAAGACTGATTTGTTTCAGTGTCAGATACATAATTCTCCCAATCCCATTGTATCTCCTAAGATCCGCGTAGCCACGAGCACCTCTAACCACAAGAAGTAACATTCTAAGAAAGTATCTCTCACCAACAGAGGGATGCGCGTAGTAAAGACGACCTATCTTACCAACCATTTAGTGAGCATTGTCTTACGAAGAAATTCTTCAGAAGCAACACTGGCTATAGCAGCATTTGCATCATAAACTATACAATTGTCATCTGGCAGATGTACAAGCAACCGCTCTACAACAGGGTAGTGTCTATGGATGTCAAAACCGAAAATTCGTCAACACGCATCTTGCTCACATATATATCTACAGCCTAGGTATTCTTTGACCTCATTAATTGTTTTTGTTTGTTCATCATAGGGAGCCAATTCCCCGTTCCGTATTCTTTCTATATAAACCTTGCCACGATCGGGACCTTTAGTGACATACTTGAACTGGTATTTAATAAATATCCCCTTATTGCATCACTCTACATTGATGTGTGCCTGGTATTTCTTAAGGAAAAACATGTTATATGGTACAACCCAACCATTATCTAGACGCTTGTTACCCTTCTCAATGTACATTGTATTGTGGGGTCTTTTATACAGAGCAAAGCCAGTTTCATCAGCATGTGTCTGAGGCTGAAACTTTTTGGGAAATCTTTTTGAACACTTGCCTTTTTTCATGCATGGACAGTTTTCGTGGCCTGGTCCGCATGGACCATGCATCATGTGCTCAGCAAACAACGCATATCCAAGGGGATCTACATGCGGATCAGGGATCTCAACACTTATATATGTATCAATGACTGCAGGGGTTGGGTGTGATGAGGTGTCACGAGCCAGCCAAATAATAATATGAGCATGAGGAAGGCCACGCTTCTGGAACTCGACAGTGTGCAACACTAAGCATTCAGATAGAGAAAACATCATCAACCACCAGGCAAAAAAAACAGCAAGGGGACAGACTAGATCATGCAAAGGACATACTAGCGCTGACCGGACTAGAAGCAGTACCATCCCTTATGTCCCCGAGGAGCTCTTCAAGCTTCATATTGTACACTCTAACCACTATATCCGTTCTATCAGTTGGTTTCTGACCAGGCTCAAAGGACAGGGCCCCCGCAATCTCTGGCCACTTTGGATTATAGGTGAACATAGTGAAAAAGTCAGGTGGTCCATATGTTCTACAGATTGCGATCCCATCATGGTAATTTTGGATCATGTAGCGCCTACCGCCGGTATGGTTGGGAAGCTGGCAGCACCGTTTTCTGACCAATCTCGGCCCCATCCACACAGCCTCTATCAACAGCGTCGACTATGCCCTGTAGGCTTTCAACACGCAGCTTACTCCGATCGTTTAGTACATACCAGAGCCTATTTTCATCAACAGAAGCACGCGCATCAACTTTAGCCTGAGTAGACAAGGAACCGTAGTATAGGAAGGGATTTGGCTGGTTTTTTTCTATAGTGAAATGCGTAGCGGAAATAGTCTTGCATAGTTATTTTAACCCTAGCATTCTCGTCGCCGACGTCAACACCAGAATATACTACACCCACCTGATAACCGCGCTCACCATAGGGAAATAGAAGAGGGTACTGCAGTGCCATATAAGCAGGGTGCAGGGAGGAAATATGTTGCAACTGACCAGTTCTAGCCTGTACCACTATATCTCGCTGAAAAATGTCAAAGGAAAAATCACCAACAACAAGCATGGCAAGCTGGTCAACAGTGGGAAGACTAGACTGAACTGGGTCTCCCTCTCTTGCCCCTACGATCCTGACTATGAATTCCTCATTACCATTTTCTTCCGGCTGGTCTCTTGCCAATCTAAATTGTTTAGCCAATAGATTGTGGTTGTCTAGCATCTTCATCAACTCCTCAATAACAGGAGGCTCTAAAGGTTCGTTAGGCCGTTCGCCTGGGTGAAGAGCATGCAGTCTATTCCTCACCTCGTTTGTTGTATCATATATGTACAGCTGGATGAACTTCGGGGGATTACCATGGTCTGGAAGAAGGGATCCTATACGATGGTGAATTTAGCCAGATATCTTAAACACAGGAGGCCCACGGCCATCGTTCATAGATCTATCTATATTTGCACCCATCGAAGTGAAAGCAAACAAACAATTGTATTGGAGTATATTGTTTAGGAAACGTTTACACCGAGCATCACCATCAAATCTGGCCAAAGAAGCTAGGGGCTCAGGCCGCTCCCTAAACGGAGGTATCACAATCTTACCACCCTTACAACATCTGTTGTAAACAATGTTACCGTTTCTCACGCTTGACTGTCCCCTAGCACATTCACGGAGCCAGAAGGTAGCATGGCAATATCTACATTCATATTCTGGAAGTCCATAATCCAAACGTCCAGAATACGAAGCTACCCACCGTCCAGAAGTCAACAGAGCCACATAGAAAGCACAAGACCAAGAGAGGAACACACAATCAGCAACACTTTGAAGACAACTGAAACAACAAACAAACCTTTCAACGCATCAACGAATTCTTGAGTGAAGCGACCATGCCCCAAAGCTGTATCACAGGCACTAACAGAGCCTAGCATAGAGCACACAAGCACCACAGAGGAGTTCTATAAATTCAGAGATAAATGGAGCGTACAAAGCACAAGGAAAGAGGCAACACCTGTCGAGCCCAGTGGAGGCTGCTCTAAATATCTCCTCTGCTTAACCATTTTCCGCTGGTCTAGATATCTCTTTCGCTTACGACGACACTCGACAGGAGAGAGACTAACCAGCACGTGGTATGCACCGGTCACTATAACAGAAGGACAACCAACCATGAACCCTCTGGAGTGACACAGTTTCACAGAACACCTACATTGCTTCCTAGCACCACGCGAAGTTCTAACCGTGCTCGCAGACCGGGAAGAAGCTAGGCATTACAGAACAAGGAACAATCAATGGACTATGTCGTCACAGCAGCAGAGAGGTAGTTCAGAGCTCATTCTGTGAAAACAACACTCAAGATGACATGGGTGTGCGTGTGTGTGGCGGTGTGAGTGTGTTGTGTTGAGTACGGATACTACAACTTGTACACTAGGAGTCCAGGCTAAAAAGAAAGAAAAAAACACTCAAGATGACATACATTCTCCTTCACCAGCTGGGTCGACGCAAGGCAGAAGAACACCTGGCGCCATCCGGCCTCCTCAGAAAGCAGGGAAGTGACTGGAACACAACATGCGGAACAGAACAACATTACAGGTTTCTGTGTACCAGGTAAACCATACAACCCATTAATCTCATCAGCCCGCGTAGCCAAGAATTGGCTAGCCCGTACACTACTCCAGGGTACCAAAAAGCATCAAACAAGAACATTAAGGATACCTCCTTCATCAAGTATGCAGACTGCATAGCCAGGTCCTTTCAGTTGGTTTGATCTCCCAACCACAGTGGCTCAACGGCCACTTGGGCCTTGACCTCGCGTCCTGATCGGGGGCGCCCAGTCCATCTATGACTGGCGGGCCCCGTCACACTACGCATTAAATAGAGGTAGGGCCGGCAGCTCTCAGTACGAGGTTCGCCTGAGCCGTACGCCCCACCTAGAAACCCTACTCCGATCTAACAGAGGGGCACAGCTAGTGACGGGAAGCACCGCCGCTGCCACTGCACTGCGCCACCACGGTCTTCACTGCGTCGCTCTCACTTCTCCGACCATCGCTGCCTAGCGCAGAACTTCACCGATGAACCTGATGGCCGGATCCCCTACTCAATGGATGGTCGGTGCCTAACCCTGCTCTTCCTCTCCCTCTCTGTCCCTCTTCGTTCACACCATTACTACGAGAAACCCAATGAAACCCCACTGATCTACAACTAGATGATCCAAAGAGTTCTAACAATGGTATCGGAGCCAGTCTAGTTCGTATATATGGATCGGGGAAAGAAAAGCAAATCGAACCCTAACCCTGGCAGTTCGCCAGCCTAGGGTGTAGATCTAGGGTTTTCTGAATCAAAAGCAAAGAAAAACGAAGAAAAGAAAAAAATGGATTAGATCTTTCGAATCTGAGCAGACAGAAGGGGTTCCTTAACCCTAACCCTAACTGGGTGAAGATAGAAGGGGCTCAGCCTCAAGACCGCTTGATCCGAACCCTAAACCCGTGATCTCGAATCAAGAAAGAAAGGACGGATTGGCAGCCCTAACCCTAACTGTGATCTCGGAGCAAAGAAAAGAAGAAAGAAAAGAAAGAGAAACGAACTTCGGTTCGGAGAAAATGTAACCCTAACCCTAACTCCGATCCCCACACTGCAAATCGGTTCAATCCGAACACAAAAGAGAACCAAATCTGATGGGGAAGAAGGGGAAGGGGTAGCCCACCTCGCCGTGCGCCGAGGAGACCTTTTGCCGGCGCGGGAGAAGAAGACCGAACCGGGGGAGCTGTCCGCCCGGGCTCGGCCAAAGAAGCGCCACGGCTAGGCCGCTCGACGGCGGCGCGCTCACCCGCTGGGGAGCGCGCACGCCGGTGAGGGGGCCAGCGACGGTGCCAAAGCTCCGCTCTCTCTCTCTCGTCGGCGCTCACTCTCGCTTAGGCGATTCAGGGTTGAGAAGGGGAGAGAGGCGAAGGATGAAATGAGGCTAGGGTTCTGGGGTTGCCGGCCGCGACGCCGGTTTTTGTTCGGGCGAAGAGGCCGGGCGACCGTCGGATGAGCGCGGACGGTGGAGATGAAGCGAGCTGCGTCGTGGCCCAGGCGGGATAGAGCTCGAGGCCGAATTCCCGGCCCAGGCCCAGGTTGCGCCCTAGGCACGGGGGAGCGCGCAGGAAGACGCCTGCAGCCGTGGGCCATGGGCTGTTTGCGCTGCTATGGGCCGAAATGGCCGAACACAGTGAAATTAAATTCGTTTTATTTTTTCCAAAAACTTTTGATACATATTTGATGAATTACAATGTCCAACTCTGCACAATTTTGGTCCAACGACAATTTTATTCAGAGAAAAGTAAAGTTCTATAAAGTTTCTGAAAAAATAATAATGAGAATATTTACGTTTTCCGCTGCAAAGTTAAAGGTTTATTGTCTTCTAATTTGAAGAGCAATTATAGTTATTCAGTAAATGATGAAAAGTTTATCCTCCAGTTAAAATTGGAACCAACTAGAAAAAATTTTAATTGGAGGAATAGTCGGTTGATAGTTAAGATAAATTATAATATTGTTATTTTCTGACCAACGTTGATGATAACAATATTATAAGTTTATTTATGAGTTGATAGTTAAAGTTAAATTATGATATTGTTATTTTCTGACCAACGTTGATGATAACAATATTATAATTTTCTAAGTTTTATGATTAAAGTTTAAATCTCTGATGAATTTTGCATCAAAGTGACCAATTTTCAGAGAATAGATAAAGATCAAAGAATGCTCTTAAACTAGAGAAATGTATTTTCATGTTTCCGCTGCAATGAAGTTGATTGTCTTCTAATTAAATTCAAACCAACGGGAGAATTTAATTTTGAGGAGCAGTTCTATGTTTTCAAGATTATTGAATTTCTATACGTTAATTCTATTTCTGCCCAATGGTGATGTGGAATTAATATAGAAGAATGATGTTTTATTCTATTTCTGCCCAACGGTGATATAGAATAGAACATAAAGATTTCAAAGTTTAATGAGCATTATTGTTGAATATTTTTTAGACAAAAGACCTCCATGCTTTCATTCTTGAAGGCAGTAAGAGAAATAAGCTTGGTACTTGTGACTCAGATGATGAAATGCCTAAGGGCAAGTTATGTATGAAAGAATGTCATTGCTTAAGGGACTGTGTTCTATTTAAAGAATGGCTTCAAAAGAAAAGAATTCTAGGATATTGATCCAAGAAAAGAGATAGATCAATGAGAGTCTTCATTGAGAAATGTCTTTTATGTACTCTCTGTGAAGAAGAATTTATTTTCAGTTTCACTTATGAGAGTTGTAAAAGTCATATACATGTTTAATTTGACTAACATTGGATTAAACATGTGTGTTAAAAGAATATTCGGATTTATTTCTGAATTTGATAATTGAACACGAGTCAATCCTGGCAATTATGTCCATTCAAGGGAATATCTCGCATGGCAGAAAAAAGTTTGTGATAGTACCCACATGACGGGAAAAGTTTGAGAAAATACCCGCATGGCGGGGTAAAGTTGGCATAGTACATATGTTAACCAATCTTGCATGGCGAGAGAGTTTGACATAGTACTTATCCCGCGTGGCGGGAGAAGGATATGATGACTCATGTGCTCTAAGTGTATTCCGCACATGGAGAGAAGTTTGGGTAGCTCTTATGCTATCCTAGAATTGATCGTACACTCTGATTGTGTCATGGTCATTAAGTACTCAATGAGTTTAAGAACAAAAGAAAGTAGCATGTGAACCAAAAGATAAGAATGATATGCAAGCGTGACTTACATAAGTATTGATAATAATAGACTATGTTGAGTTTTGAAGTGAAATGAGGAAAATGTACTCCCATACGAATTTTGTTTGCATGATGTAATCATGTAGATGAAGTAAGTAATCAAAGTTTCCTCATTCACAAGAGTTCAGAATGTTTCGAAATTGTGGTAGAAAAGTTCATACCACATTTCGAGGGGGAGAAATGTAAAATTAATTATGGATACTATGCATTGAAGGTAAAAGTGATCTATAAAAGATGATGTGATCGTTGAGGGAGTAAGACGGTCATAATAATGATACCCCTAAAGTAAAGAAATAGCTAAATTCCTGGACCTTTTACAGTTCCGATAGGAAGATAGCATAGTCCTCTAGTATTCATACTAGACGACGTCGTATGAGTTTTTAGCAGATTAAACCCAAAATAAGAAATTTGAAGATACACCATCTTTACAGAAGATGGAGTAATCTGGGGGAGCTTGGTATGTAGATACCTAAAGCTTGAATAGAAGTGGGATTACATATCCACTATAGTGTTTTAGAGCAACAAATTGCTTAATACATGTTGATGTTGTATGACATATACAACACCTGATGTTAGCTCTTAAAGAAGATGAATAAGTAAACAAGGATCTTGTGATACAAGAGGCTATAGAACATTTGCCTTTTGGCAATAAAGAGCAACAATAGCCCCATATGAAAGAAGTGCCACGAGGCCCCAGAAGGTCTCAAAGAATAAGAAAGAAATTCAAATGGAGGATAATTCCACCTCATTTGAAAAGTCATGAGAGGCGTTCACTCGTCTAAATGGCAAGAAGCAAAGGAAGATGAAATGAAATCAATAAATACCAACGACGTTTGGGACTTAGAAGAAATTCCCAATGGAGCCAAAACAGTAGGCTGTAATGGGTCTATAAGACAAAGGTGACTCCAAAGAGAATATAGAAAGATATCAAAAGGGAATATTGAAAGCTATAAAGCGCCACTTGTGGTGAAATGATTTACACAAAGAGAAGGAATAGATTATAATCAGAACGCAAGGATTCTTTTAGAATCATAATGGTGTTAGTGGCACATTATGATTTACAGTTACATCAAAAAGATATAAAGACACATTCCTCAACGGGGATTTGTGTGGAAAAGTTTACATGGCACAACTCAAAAGGTTTTGTCGTGAAAGGAAAAGAATATAAGGGATGTTGCCTGAAGAAATCCATTTATAGATTAAAGCAAGCTTCAAGACATTAGTACTTAAAGTTTGACAGTACAATAGAAAGTTTGGGGTTTTAAAGAGAATGTAGAGGACAATTGTATTATGCAAAGTTTAAACATGGGAAATTTACTTTCCTAATCCTGCATGTGGGTAGCACCTTACTCGCTAGTAGTGGTGTTAATCTACTGTTGGAGAAGAAACAGTTCTTGTCCTCAAGTTTCAATGAGAATGATCTTGGTAAAGCGTCATTCGTTCCAGGAATTGGAACTTAGCGAGACAAAAGGAAAAGGGGTATTAGAACTATCTCAAGTGTATACTTAGAGAAGATTCTAAAGAAATAAAGTATATATGTGAATATACATGCGCCTGTTTCTATAGTCAAGGGTAATAGTATTCGGAACTTTCAGTGTTCCAAGAACGAATGTGAGATCGATCGAAAGGACGTCCTATATGCTTCAGCTGTTGGAAACTTAATGAGTGCTTATAAGTAAGAACTTACCCTGACATAGTTCATGTATCCGGGATGTTTTGGCAGAAGTCCAGTCCAGATATAGATCACTGGAATGGAGTTGAGAATGTTTTGTAATTGTGCAAAGACTTATAGGCCTCATGGTGAGTAAGAAAGATTAAGTAATCTCAAATAGTTGTGGGTACAAATGTTAAATTTTGGCGAGATGTTTAGTGAAACCCACATAGTAGCTAACACTCGCAGTTGGAGTTTTATTGTGGAAAAGCTCTAAAGAAACAGTTGTGGTGTCATTAAAGATGCATACCCACAGTATAGCTTGTTATGAGGCTTAAGGACAGGCGAAATGGTTAAAAGAACTTACACCCGGAATTGATAATGGTATACAACAGCAATAACCATTTAAGTAGTTCGCTCCTATAAAAAACGGGTCAAGTGTGCTGCCAAACACATTGACGTTAAAGTTATACGTTGTGAAGGAGAAAGTCCGGAATCATACTAAAAGTATTGAACATAAAAGTAACAAGCAAGTGCTTATGGATCCGTGTACAAAAGGCTTACCACCCAATGTGTTTAGAGAACACACGGTCGACATGGGTTTATGGTATAGCCTATGATTTCCAGACAATAAAGGGCCCAAAGTTAAAGAATCTGTTTCAGAACAGAGACGTGTATTGTAGCTGTTAAATCTATCGGCGATTGACCGTGACGATAAAGCATGCTCTATGCACTAATCTGTGATGGAACAAATAAAAGTGAAAGGGATTAAAGTCAAAGTTTAAAGTTAAAGTATGAGTTGAGATCAAGGGGGAGAATGTTGGTTTGATCTCCCAACCACAGTGGCCCAACGACCACTTGGGCCTTGACCTCGCGCCCTGATCGGGGGCGCCCAGTCCATCTATGGCTAGCGGGCCCCCGTCACACTACGCATTAAATAGAGGTGGGGCCGGCGGCTCTCAGTACGAGGTTCGCCTGAGCCATACGCCCCACCTAGAAACCCTACTCCGATCTAACAGAGGGGCGTAGCCAATGACGGGAAGCACCACCGCCACCACTGCACTGTGCCACCACGGTCTTCATTGCGTCGCTCTCTCTTCTTCGACCATCACTGCCTAGCGCAGAACTTCACCGATGAACCTGATGGCCGGATCCCCTACTCAATGGATGGTCAGTGCCTAACCCTAGCTCTTCCTCTCCCTCTCTGTCCCTCTCCGTTCACACCATTACTACGAGAAACCCAATGAAACCCCACTGATCTACAACTAGATGATCCAAAGAGTTCTAACACTTTCATTCTACACCTATCCTACTTAAAATCCCAGTAGCCGTAGCAGCAACAGCCACGACATCACGTGCAACCCGACTGTACAGCACTACACTCTGAAAATTGTAATCGTCCACGACGAACCCATACAGTTTATGTAAAAAAGCTATGGCCTGCAAAGCAGCTTGCTCGTAGCCTGGAGCAGAAAATTCTTCTTGGGGTGCCCGAAAGAAAAAAACTACGGGAGGCGACGATGGCGCCAAAGCAGGGCACATCGATCTCGACGCCGTAGGCAGGTGTCTCGTCTCTCACCCTCTCAAACACCACCGATGCATACGGCAACCCACATCTTGCCGCTACAACCTGCAGCAGAGATAGGTAGGAGGTCCCAACCACAAACATGTCTCCTTTCTTCTATACACCAGCGATAGGTGGAAACGAAGATGATTTAAACAAAAAGAAAACACCAACACACCGGCAGTGCAAGAATGCCCAATCGAGGGCGAACGGATGCCAGGAAAAAAAAGGAAAAACCCCACCCCAAATGTCAGAAATCTATACAGATCAACCAAATACTGATCACAAGTAGCAAATGCAGTAGCATGGGATCCCAAAGAACCATACCAGCCTCACCGGTCCCAGCAGGCAGGAAGACGCCAACTCCGATCAGCCGCAGGTCCGGTGCAGCACAGGTCGCCGCTCCCATAGATCCGCACCACTCTTGAGAGCACCCTCCAGACATCGTCACGACCCTGCAGAGAAGGCACCACATGCGATGGAGAGGCACAGGTAGTTAGGAAGATGCGGCCGACGCTGGCGAAGGAACCAAATGAAATGAGGAGAGGGTAGCCAGAGCCGACTACCTGCAACAAATCAAAATCCAGAAGGGGAGAAGAACAGTAGTCGGCCGCTGCCTATTTACCCTAGCTCCCCACTATACCTAGCCATGCAGCCCGCGGGCTCATGGCCCAGCCTGTGGCCTAGCAATTTGGCCTGACCCAAGCACGGAATGGCCCGGTGGCCATCGGGTCCAGGCCAGCCCAGCCCGAAGGACTAGGACGTGCCTAGGCCACCACCTAGGCTCGCGGCACGGCACGGGCATGGCCTGGTGAAAGAGGCGGCCCGGTGAGCGGCCTAGCCCATGAAGCCACCTCCCCCGCGCGGCCACGGCCGTATATATGCTGCCCCCCCCCCCCCGGCCCCCCATCCCTAACCCTAATCCCACTCCACTCCCATCGCTCGTAGTCGTGGTCGTCTCATCTCGCTCGCTCTCGATCCGCCGCATAGAGCTCGCCGCCGCTCACCTTAAGCTCACTGGCCCTGCTCTGCCCCCCCCCCCGGCCCCCCATCCCTAACCCTAATCCCACTCCACTCCCACCGCTCGAGGTCGTAGTCGTCTCATCTCGCTCGCTCTCGATCCGCTGCCTAGAGCTCGCCGCCGCTCACCTCGAGCTCGCTGGCCCTTCTCCGGTGACCTCGTCGCCGCTCGTCCACCTTGACCTGAGTTCGCTAACCATCTCCTCCCTCCTTTACCTTCCAATCCCCTCTTCCCCCCTCCTCTAGTGTGCCATGTGAGTTCGTCGTGCCTGTCTGTCCTTTCGTCGCCGCTCACCGTCATTGTAACTGTTGTCTGTCTCCTCCTCTGGCTACCTCCCTGGCCTCTTCTCCGGCACTAGGCTCCGGTGGCACAGGTTAGGGTTAACCCTAACCCTAACCTTAGATCTGTGTTGTGTCTATCCATCTTTCACTCACTCACTGACTCACCCCTGTTCTTCTGTTCTGTCCTCTGTTCTTCGTAGGTTGGTGGTGCCTAACGCCGCGTCTTCCTCCTCTAGAGGCGCCATGGCTAGGCCGCCAGTGCCAAAGCGCCAGCGTCCACCATTGAGGGATGGTGTTGGAGCTGGAGGTTAGGGGACTTAGGGCTGGGGTCGGCCGTCCGGCCCTTCCTCGGCTAGGATCACCATGCCGGTGGTGGCGGATGTCTATTCCCACCTAGCCGATGGTGAGCACCCTGAGCTGTTCGGCATCGATCTCGGTGATGGCACCCATCTGATTGATCTCGATGCCGACGACGGCGACGGCGACGGTGGGGTGGCAGCCTCGACCGACACTCATGGTACCTCATCGATTGGTGGTACTAGTAAGTGTAAGCTCATATCTCCTATTTGGGAGGATTTCACTGAGATTAAGGAAGGTAACATAAGAGTTGCTACCATCTATAAAATGTGTGGTAAGAGGTATTCTGCTAGATCTGCTGTTGGCACTGGTCATTTGAAACGGCACCAGAAATCATGTAAGGCAAACATGATAATGATAAGAGGGTCCAGTCTAGGCTTGCTCTAAATGCTGATGGTTTGCATAACTGGGTGTATGACCCTGCTGTTGCTCGTACTGAGTTGTGTCGGTTGATTGCTAGGCTAGACCTTCCATTAGGCATAGGTGAGACACAGGCCTAGGAGGATTACATTAAGCATGCTCATAACCTTAGATTTGAAAAAGTTTCTAGGTAGACCACTACTAGAGATATGGGCAAAATGTTTGCTGATCAACGTTCTTTGCTTATGAATTCATTGTTGCCTGCTTACTCATCTGTTTCTTTGGCATCTAACATTTGGTCTGGTAATACTAAGGAGGATTATATTTCTGTTGTTGGTCATTATGTTAGTGCTGATTGGGAGTTGCAGAAAAAGGTTGTTGGTTTTAGGCTAATTGAGGTGTCACATTCTGGTGAAAACATTGCTGAAAAAATAGCTGGTGTGGTTGAGGAGTTTGGTTTGATTGATAAGATCTTTGCTGTCACTCTAGACAATGCTTCATCTAATTCTAAGGCTTATGATATCTTAACATGTCTTCTTTGGTTACTTGGGTTCTTATCCTGCATCTACACGTGATGATCCTCATAAGGTTAAGTGTTTGCTTATGCATCAGCGTTATGCCTGTCATATCATTAATTTGATTGTTAAATCTGGCTTGAAGAGATTGAAACCTTTTACTGAAGATTTTAGAACTGCAATAAACTTTTTGAATTCCTCTAATCAAAGAATTACATTGTTCAAAAAATACTGTATTGCTCAGGGTATAAGACCTAGAAAGTTTGGCTTGGATATGGATGTTAGATGGAATTCCACCTATTTAATGCTTAAACATTTGCTGCCATATAAGGAAGTCTTTTCTGTGTGGCTTAACTCTAATTATGGTTCAGAATTGTTGACTATACAGCATTGGTATGTTGCTGAACAGATAATGGTGTTCCTAGAACTCTTTTATGATTCTACTGTTGTTCTGTCTGGTGTTTATTATCCCACAGCTCCACTTGTTTTGCACCATATTCTTGACATTGCTGAACATTTGCATAAAGCTAAAAGAGATCAGAAATTTAGAATGATTGTTTATCCTATGAAGCTTAAATTTCTTAAATATTAGGAGAAAATTCCACTGCTTTATTCATATGCATTCATTCTCGATCCTAGAGCTAAGATGAAAGGATTCTTTAATGTGCTTGAACTACTTGCTCAACATACTGGATCCACTTATAGTTCATACTATGCTGATGTGAAAGATGAAATGTATAGATTGTTCAACAAGTATGAGCAGAAATTTGATAGTGCAGCTAGGTCTCAAAGGGTTTCACAGCCTTTAGCTCATTCTAGCAAGAGAAAGCAGGCATGGGGAAGGATCTTTGGAGGCCCTGGTGCATCCCCTAGCTGTTCCCTCTCATCTTCATCTACTCCAGCTAGAGCTGGTGTTAGTGAGCTCTCAGCTTACTTGGACAGTGACCTTGTCACATGTTATGAGGAATCCTTTGACATACTGCTCTGGTGGCGTGACCACAAGCTAACATATCCAATCCTATCTATTCTGGCTCGAGATATCATGTCTATTCCTGTATCTACTGTCTCTTCCAAGTCTTGTTTTAGCTTGTCAGGCAGGATACTCAAAGATCGGCGACGACGCTTGTTGCCTGAGCATGTGGAGATGCTCACCTGCATAAAGGACTGGGAGCAACAAGTAAGAAGAGAACAACATGCACCTAAGGACGTGGACCTGGAGGAGGCATTCAAGAACCTATTCCTGGATGAAGAAGGCGAAGGCAGCGGCAGCGACGGTACTGCTAGTGCTAGATAGTGATGACTGATGAAGAAGCAGAACTAGAGAGGTAGTGACTCTTTCTTGTTTCCTCTTTCCTATTTAGATCAGACTGGTGGCAAAAGAATGACATATTGACATGAATTCTATACAATTTTGTAGGTAGAGTGAGTGAGTGTGAGATAAGAGTGGACTATGGAGTGTGGACTGTGGAGTGGACTCACTAAGTCACTAGGACTTTGCCACTTTGGTTGGCTTTTGTAATAAGACACTACTACTAAGACTTTGACTCTTTGAGCTGGCTGCACTCTTTTTTCCTTTCTAGAGTTTCTCACAAGGGTGAGTTTTACCTAGAAAGATTTTTAATGAGGCAGCATTGCACAAAATAGCTCCTTTTGATCATCATTTTCATATAACCTTGTCTCTTTGTCTTTTCTCTTGTGTTGTGATTTGTGATTGTGTGGTACTATGGTGAATGTGAATGTGAATCTGTGAATGAATCTGTGAGCTTTTGTGAAAATGGTGATGAAAATGATGGAATCTTGTTCAAAACTGGTGAAAATAAAGAAGTGGTTCAAACACTTGGTGAAAATCTAGTGAAAATGATATGTTTTTTGGTTGTCGGGCTGTGGGCCGGCACGACACTGGAAAAATGGTCGTGCCTAACGAGCGGCACGTCACGGTTAGATGGCCCACGGGTCGTGCCATGGGCCGTAGGCTAGGCACGAAGCCTGTGGAGGCACGGCACGGCAGGCACGACGGCCCGTTAAGGCAAGACCCCCATCGGGCCGGCATGGCACGACATCGGGCCATGCCGAGCCGGCACGGCCCGTTGGCCATCTATACTCCCCACCTCGGCTCCGCCCGCAAAACAGTGAGGACTCCACACAACCAGGGACAATGGCCATGGGGGCCCAGGGTAGCTGCGCGATGTGGAGCCCAGCAGGCAGCGGCACGGGAGCGAACCACAACCGCACAGGCACAGCGCCCGCAGTAGCGGCCGCACAGGCTACAAGAAAGCCCGTTTCCTAGGCGACGCTGTAGGCGGGGCTGGTCCAGGCCAGCCACTCACCGGGCGACAATGACACGGCGTGGCCAACGAACGCGGAACGCTCGACAACAATGTACGGATTGTACTGCGGTTGACCAGGCCACAACCGAACTCCTGTTTGCAAAGGAAGAGGCCACAGTTCAGCGCCTGTAGCACCGTCGATCAAGATCAGAATGTTCCAATTTTTTTGGGATATTTGGACTGAGGTCATTACAATTCTTTAAGTTTTGAGAAACGTCATTATAGATACTCTATTTGGAGATAGACCAATATAATTCCCGTTATCCCTGAACCTTGCCATTTTGTACACATGCCGCATACTAGGGCCCACTATCGGCACTGTATGCGTACAGGGACGCAAACGAGTGTTATCTATCGGCCTCCTCCGTTAAACAGCTCGCGTTGCTCTCACTCGCTTTCTCCCCTTCCCGTTCCCCTTTCTCAGCGACGAACCCTAGCTTAGCGATTGAAGGCGGTGGCGGCGGCGGCGACGGCTGGCGTGATTGAAGGAGGCAGCGACGGCGGTGCAGGCGGCGGCGGCTGGAGAACCAGAGTAGGTGGCTAGGCACGTAAGCAGGCGGTGGTAGTTGGGGATCCTAGAGGCGACCGTGCCTGCGCCGAAGGCGATGGAGCCCCCATAACCCCCACTGGTGCTCCATGACAATTGGTGGTGGCGGTGATGGAGGACGACGACAGCAGGTACCTTTCTTGCACTTTTGATGTCGTTTTGTCCATCATAGTGTTGGGATTAGGGTTCGATATGCTTGCTAGTGTAGATGTACGCCATTCTACATATTTACAATTTCATTTGCGTTAGGTGTGAGATGTTCACACTAGAGGTTTGTAAGGAAAATGGACCCTTGGCCCATTTACTTTGGATTTTGGTGTTTGATGACCAACACAACCAAATTGGACTAATGAATTTTGCAAGTGTTTGTTTTGTAGTCCAATAGGGTGCAAGACGTGACTTGGACAAAGGCGACGTGATGATCCAATGATCAACACCTCAAGCAAGACCTTAGGAGCACAAGAGAAGACCCAAGAAATCAAGCAAAGTCCAAGCATGAAGATAGGAACCAAGCCATACGCAAGATCATGAAGAAACGAGCTCGCAGAGGTGACCGGACGCTGAAAGCGTGACCGGACGCTGGACCGATGGCTCGGCAGACAAGCGACCGGACGCAAGGACCGGACGCTGGCGGCAACCGACCGGACGCAGGAACGCAGTGTCCGATCGAGTACAGAGAGGTTCCAGGCGCGCGAAACTACGACCGGACGCGTCCGATGGCAGGCGACCGGACGCTGGCAGCGTCCGATCGGTAGTTCACGGCTGCAACGGTCGGGACGACCGGACGCGTCCGGTCAGTACGATTCAGTGTCCGGTCAGTAGCAGAATTGCAGGAGTTCGACCCCAACGGCTACTTTCTCAGTGGGACTTATAAATACAACCCCCAACCGGCCATTTGGTAAGTGTGGAGCTGAGGAAACATACCAAGGGTGTTGATACACCATTCTAGTGATCTCCACTTGCATAGTGCTTAGTGTTTCATCAGGTGATTAGCGTAGGTGCTTTTGCGAAGTGCTTAGGTTGATTAGACCACCGCTTATGCGCTTGCTCTAGGTGTATGCCTAGTGTTTAGTGAGGTTTGCATACCTCTTGCCACCCCGTGCTTGCGAGCACAAGAGTTGTACATCAGAGGGGCTTGAAGTCTTGCGAGATCACACCAACCGCGTTTGTGGTGCGGCCGCCACCGTGTACCGAAGGGAACAAGGCCCGCGACGTTTCGGCCGGAAGCTTGATAGTGAAGACGGCGGGGAGCATCCGGGAGAGGCTTGCTGGAAGGCACATCGGAGACCCACTTGCGCGTGGGGAAGGCCCGAGGCTATCCATGGAGTTACCCGACCGGGAGCTTGGCCCTTGCGAGGGATTCCTTACGAGGGGCTCCAACGAGGACTAGGGGGAAGCTTGCGCGCTTCTCGATACCTCGGTAAAAATACCGGAGTCGTCGACGGGAGTTTGCATATCTCTACCTTGCTCTTTAAGCTTCCGCATTTACATTGATCATTTTATTATCATTTGCGGTAGAGATAGCAACACACTAGCAAAACCGTAGTTGCACATCTAGATAGATTATCTTTTGCATAGGTTTTGCTAGAGGTAGAAAAAGAGGCCATAGTTTGGAGTTAGAATTTTAAGTTGCCTAATTCACCCCCCCTCTTAGGCGTCCAAGTGTCCTACAAGTGGTATCAGAGCCGGTTGGCTCATATTTGGACCTTTGGCTTAACCGCCGTTGAGCCGACGCTAATTAGAGTGGTTGTGATGGATACCGCTAGGCCTCCACAATTTGACGGCACTAACTTCCTCTATTATAAGGCTAGAATGGCTTGCCATCTTGAGGCGGTTGATTTAAGTGTATGGAGAGTCACTCGCGATGGGATGAAATCCATTAAGAATCCCGAAAAACCCACGAAGAGTGATGAAAAAGAATTGCATTTTAATGCTAGAGCTAAAAATTGCTTGTTTGAATCTTTTAGCATGGATGTTTTTAACCAAGTATTTACTTTAAATACGGCACATGAAATTTGGTTAAAACTCCAAGAGCTCCATGACGGCACAAGTAATGTCCGTGAGCAAAAACATTGTCTAGCTAAGCAAAATTATGATTCCTTTACAATGAATGAAGATGAGCTTGTTCGTGATATGTATTCTCGATTGAATCTAATTATCAATGAGCTCCACTCTATAGGATTATTAAAGCTAGATGATGCGGACATCGTGAGGAAGATCATCTCCGTGCTACCACAAAAGAAATATTCAAGCATCATCACCATCCTTCACAATATGGAGGACTTGAGCACTATGACCCCGGGCATTGTCATTGGCAAGATAGTAGCATTTGAAATGTCACGCAAGATGGGTCAAGAGGAAGCCTCTTCATCGAGCAAAGGTAAAGCTCTCGCATGTAGCGAGAAAAAGAAGATGAAGGGCAAGAAAGTTGAGACAAGCTCAAGCTCAAGTTCCTCAAGTGAAGATGAAGATGAGGATGATGATGATGATGATGAAAAAGAAGAATCAAGTGATGATCAATCTTCCTCCTCCACCTCCGACCTTGATGAAGAATCAATCAAACTTATCAACAAGGTGGAGAAGATGATCCAAAAGCTCAATGTCAAGGGTGTGCCCATCCAAATCCAAGACCTTATTTTCACCAATCAAAGAAACGAGCAAAGAAAGAGAGGATGCTATGGATGTGGCGAGGTGGGGCACTTTGTGGAAGTTTGTCCAAACAAGCCCACACCCAAGACAAAGAAGAAGGCGTGCAAGAACAAAGCCCTCACATCAATAAAATCATGGGATGATTCTTCAAGTGAAGAAGACCATCACAAGAGGCGAGGGTGCAAACACTCATCATCAAGCTCTTCTCGTGTGTGCCTTATGGCACGAGGTAACGAAAGCTCATCCTATAGTGAGAGTGATAGTGATGATGATTTGCCTTCTTACAATACAATTGTGCAACAAAATCTTAAATATGCTAAAGTTTGCACTAGTCAACAAAAGAAGCTCAAAATTTTAAAAGAAGAGCTAGGTAGTTCACAAGAAGCATACAAAAATTTACTTGAACAATATGAAAACTTTGCAAATCTCAATGTTGAACTATCTACTAAAATTGAGCAACTTGAGGCTAGTGCAACAACGAGTGCATGCACAATCAATGATAAGCAACTTGAAAAGAAAAATGAAAAATTAAGAGAAAAGTTAGGTAGCTCACAAAATGATTATCAAAGTTTGCTTGCTAAAATGGAAATCATGTGCAAGCATTGTGATGAGCTAACAAATAAAGTTGCTAATCTTGAGGCCATCAAAAATACCCCCACCAAGGCATCTAAAAGAAATGACATAATTAAAAAGGATGCCTCTACTTCTTGCAATGATTTATTTTTAGACTCACCCTTGTGCAACCAAGCTTGTGTTGAGAAAGTGATTGTAGATACATGCACACAAGAGGTTGTAAAGGAGAATGAGAAACTCAAGCAAGAAGTAGTTCGCCTCACCAAGGACTTGACTCAAGTGAAAGGCAAGGCAAAGCAAACCAAACTTCATCAAGATAACACCGTCAAGGGAGTGAAGAAGCTTGATGAAGGACAAACTGTGGTTTGCTACATGTGCCACAAGGAAGGTCACAAGTCCTATGAGTGCAAGGTGAAGAATGGGGGAGGAGAAAAGAAGAAAGAGAAAAAGCAAACAAGCAAGCTCTCCAACACCTACACCAACAAGGTGGACAAGAAAGCCTCCACACCTTATCTCTTGAAGAAGAAGAAAAATGACAAGGTGGTGGCCATCAAGGTGAACAAGCAAGCCAACAATGGGGTCAAATGCTTTTGGGTGCCAAAGGAAATCATTTCCAACATGAAAAGCACCAAGAAGGTTTGGATCCCGAGAGGGAAGTGAGAAGTCCAATGGACTACGGGGAATTTGGAGACTTGGCAAAGTATGGGTGCATTTCATGGGGTGCATCATGACGGACAAAGTCATTGCCATGTGGGTTAGTGAATACTATAGACCCAAATTCCCCTTCCCATGTTAGGTAACTAAATTTCATTTACTTCATTTGGTATTAGATTTTTCTACAATTGGTATCTTTAAGCATCTAGTTATCTTCCATGCCTATGTTTGCATTTACATGTTTAAATCATTTGCCTTGCATACAATTGGTATATCATATGGTAGGCTTGCTCGGTTTCATTCTTAGCCCTTGGAGCAAACCTACATGGTTTAAAATTGTTTAGAAGCACGGCACATAGCTTGACTTACAATTATTTATTTAATATGTGCCAAAGTCCATATTGTAGATAATTTCTCCCAAGTATCATCTTTCAAGTGGTATTTTGATTCTAAAATCAATGTGCATGAGGACTACAAGTATTCCACGCTTGCATGCACAAATTTAGGGGGGGGATTATCTACAAGATGGATGCTTTGGGACTAACACCTTTTCAAGTTTATCATGTGTGTAGTAGTCTCATTGCAAGGAAAATGGAGTCCCCGGAGATAAGCATCGTTCTTCATTTGGTATCATCATGTTGACTCCATTTTGATATTTATATACTTTCTCCATACATTATATAGATTAAACTCATTTGTGCAATAATTTGCCAATTATGCATATGCTTTACCCTCTATCATATGTATGCATATATTTAGGGGGAGCTTAGTCTATATAATGTGAGAGTCAAATTTTGTGTTCTATCCAATTCTACATACAAAGGATCACAAAGTTTGACCCTCCCTTGTGCTACTAATGTCTTCCTTTTCGGTGTTTGATGCCAAAGGGGGAGAATTTGGAGGACCAAAGGCAAGCATTAAGTTAATGTCTACAAACGGTAATGGTCCGAGAAAGGGAGGATAGTGGATTATGGATTAGTCTAAGTAATAAGGAGAATTTATAGGAAGCAAGACTTTAATCCATAATGCCACATGGGGACATTTGCAAGGGCAAGTTAGGTCTTAAATTGGTATCATAGTCTTTCAAGTAGTATCTCTTAGCATCATATAACCTTGCCCCTTGCATTGCATCCTAGCAAGTAGATAGTTTTTAAATTCGAATTTTTTTATTATTTGCTTGCTTTGGTCATGTTGTCATCAATCACCAAAAAGGGGGAGATTGTAAGGAAAATGGACCCTTGGCCCATTTACTTTGGATTTTGGTGTTTGATGACCAACACAACCAAATTGGACTAATGAATTTTGTAAGTGTTTGTTTTGTAGTCCAATAGGGTGCAAGACGTGACTTGGACAAAGGCGACGTGATGATCCAATGATCAACACCTCAAGCAAGACCTTAGGAGCACAAGAGAAGACCCAAGAAATCAAGCAAAGTCCAAGCATGAAGATAGGAACCAAGCCATACGCAAGATCGCGAAGAAACGAGCTCGCAGAGGCGACCGGACGCTGGACCGGTGGCTCGGCAGACAAGCGACCGAACGCAAGGACCGGACGCTGGCGGCAACCGACCGGACGCAGGAACGCAGCGTCCGATCGAGTACAGAGAGGTTCCAGGCGCGCGAAACTGCGACCGGACGCGTCCGATGGCAGGCGACCGGACGCTGGCAGCGTCCGATCGGTAGTTCACGGCTGCAACGGTCGGGACGACCGGACGCATCCGGTCAGGACGATTCAACGTCCGGTCAGTAGCAGAATTGCGGGAGTTCGACCCCAACGGCTACTTTCTCAGTGGGGCTTATAAATACAACCCCCAACCGGCCATTTGGTAAGTGTGGAGCTGAGGAAACATACCAAGGGTGTTGATACACCATTCTAGTGATCTCCACTTGCATAGTGCTTAGTGTTTCATCAGGTGATTAGCGTAGGTGCTTTTGCGAAGTGCTTAGGTTGATTAGACCACCGCTTATGCGCTTGCTCTAGGTGTATGCCTAGTGTTTAGTGAGGTTTGCATACCTCTTGCCACCCTGTGCTTGCGAGCACAAGAGTTGTACATCGGAGGGGCTTAAAGTCTTGCGAGATCACACCAACCGCGTTTGTGGTGCGGCCGCCACCGTGTACCGAAGGGAACAAGGCCCGCGGCGTTTCGGCCGGAAGCTTGATAGTGAAGACGGCGGGGAGCATCCGGGAGAGGCTTGCCGGAAGGCACATAGGAGACCCACTTGCGCGTGGGGAAGGCCCGAGGCTATCCACGGAGTTACCCGACCGGGAGCTTGGCCCTTGCGAGGGATTCCTTGCGAGGGGCTCCAACGAGGACTAGGGGGAAGCTTGCGCGCTTCTCGATACCTCGGTAAAAATACCGGAGTCGTCGATGGGAGTTTGCATATCTCTACCTTGCTCTTTAAGCTTCCGCATTTACATTGATCATTTTATTATCATTTGCGGTAGAGATAGCAACACACTAGCAAAACCGTAGTTGCACATCTAGATAGATTATCTTTTGCATAGGTTTTGCTAGAGGTAGAAAAAGAGGCCATAGTTTGGAGTTAGAATTTTAAGTTGCCTAATTCACCCCCCCTCTTAGGCGTCCAAGTGTCCTACAAGGTTAAAGTGGAAGCTTTCGCTCCCAATGGCTCTGATGGGAGGAAATCGTACACGAAGGGAACTATTTTTAAGTGGGATGTCGAGTTTGGGAGTTTGACACTTGAGTTGCTGCTGAGTAGTGTGTGTAAGGAGTTGAATTTATCTTCTGCTCAGAAACCTACAGTGTGGTCCTATGACAAAAGACTACATGAGGATGTTAGGTTAGCTAATGAGATTCAAATGGTTGATATGTTTGAAATGTACAAGGGGGAGAGGAGCTGTCAGGTTGTAGTTGGAGTGTTTGATAAGACAGCTTGTTCAGATGATGAATTTGATGCACTGGAGCCACTTGTGTGGTTCCTCCTGATGTAGAGTTAGGCAACCTTGATGCTAACATGCCTATAGAGCCTACAACCAAATGCAATGTGTCTGCTGATGACATTCCAAAGGCAGTTGCTGTAGATATAGATGTAGTGCTTGATATGTTTTATAATGCTAAAGAATATGTTGGAGTGGATGATGAAGTTATGTATATTCCAGTGCCAACTACACAGGCAACTAGGAGTGTAGAGGCAGCTGATGACAATGCATAGTCTGACAATGCACAGGCATCTAAAAATGCATTTGCTTCTGGTATTGATAATGATGATAATGTTGTTCCTATTGTTGATGAGGTAGAGGTTGGTGATAAAGACCCTTTAGATGTTCATGTTCTGCATGATCCTTTGCATCCAAAAATCTAGAAGGGGGAGCTATTTCCTAATATCATTGCATTTAGGAAAGCCATAAGGCATTACGCTGTCGTCAAGGGTTTTGAGTTTGCACCTAGGGTCTAAACAGACAAGACAAGGTTTATTGTGAGGTGTGCTGCTAGTGACTGCCCTTGGCGCATACATGCTTCTACCATTTTTGACAAGAAAATTGTACAGGTAAGTTCATATCAACCTTATTATGCCTTGTACATGTCAATATGTGTGACTAAGCCATTGTAATATGTCTTTTTAAGATCAAAGTCCTACCTACCGAGCACAACTGTCCTACCACTAAGCTTAGAGAAGGCAAAAATGGCTACCCAGGGTTGGTGTGTGGATAGACTTGGGGATTGGATTAAGAAGAACCCAACTAAGGGAGCCAAGAATGCTAGAGACAAGTTGGAGGGTGATTTTGACATAAAGCTGAAGTACTTAAAAGCATGGTCTGGTTTATAGCAAGCTCTAAACCACATTCATGGTAAGTGTCAGCAAAAAATTCGTTCTATGCCGAGGCACATGTGCAAGCCGGAAGGGTCTGCTCGATGGAGCTGTAGATCCGCCTAGCTTCAACGTAGGGGTGGTCGATCCTGCATACTCCTCCCGAGACGTGTAAGTCAATTTGACCCTGCAATTGACAAGGAAAGAAAGTTTATCAATAATTTAAAGCGGAACATGCTGGTGTTGCCAGACAGTTCCGAATGTATGGCTCTGAGAGCCGATGTGAAAGGAAATCAACTAAATAGCCGATTCCAGCATACTGATAAGAATAAATCAGTTAAAGCTCATGGAATTATGGAAGGAAAAGTCGGTTATCATTTAGGATGAATATCGTTATTTAGATAAATATTAGCCAATGGCAATAGAGTGTCAACACTAATCAGTTTATACTAAGCCAATGGCTGCAAGTAACCGAATCCCTTTTTATATATAAAAGAAACAACTCATCACCATTTAACCATTTTAATAGAGATAAATCTAATGAACATATTAGATCTCATCTATCGCTATGACTAGTGGGGAATGAGACAGAATCATGTAGGCCATAGAAACAACAATAGATTTAACGACCCCAACTTATTACTAATATTAGTGGGGCATGAGGTAGAATCATGCAGGCCGTAACACAATAATAAGATCATGTGGCTAACATATCTTTCAGTCTACCCTTATTTCAACGGTCTCGTGGCGTGAACTGTATATATAAAAACACTCGATATCGGCTAAAACAGCCGATTCAGACATAGCGCACAGTTAAGGTCATGCCCTATCAGGATCAAATCTAGCAAATAACGGTCCTCGCTCCATGGTGCTAACAGTGGGGTGTGAGGCAGAATCACACAGGACGTGATAACGGCCCATGGAATGGTTTTTGTTAGCCAGTAGATCTATTCAAGATCAGGCATGCCTTAACCGCATGCTATACGTGATCAAAATTGACATAAAACAGCCGATAAAACATAAATCATCGTTTAAGGTGTAAATTAGATCAATTTAGATTAATAAACGATGGGTTAAACAGGATATAAGGCCGATCTAGATCAATCCCAATCGGGCAAAGTGATATTGTTGTAATTAAATAAATAATGGAAACAATAAGCAATATCGATAACTTAATGAATCTATCGAAGGACGCCACCCTTAGATAGAGTCGATAACTTGACCTTAATCTAGTTCAAGCAGTGGAGGTCGACCGGATCGATGTAGTCGTACTTAAACTAGACAAGAGTCGATAACTAGCTTATACTAGAGTCATAGTGGAGAGTATTTGTTGCTTTGAAGCCATGCATTGATGGCTTCTTAGCTGGTTGTAGACCATTCATTGGTGTAGATGCATCTTGTCTGCATAGAAAATATACTGGACAGTTAGCTTCTGCTACTGGGGTGGATGGGTACAACTAGTTGTACCATATTGCATATGGAATTTTTTGACTTTGAGACTGAGGATAATTGGAAGTGATTTTTGGATAATTTGCACGTAGTCATAGGAGCCCCTCCAGGTTTGGTGTTATGCTCAGATGCTTATAAAGGGTTAGAGAAAGCTGTGGGGGCTGTGTTCCCACAGGTAGAGAACAGAGAGTGCATGAGACACATGTATCAAAACTTCATGAAACACTACTTAGGGGATGTCTTCACTGAACACCTATATCCTGCTGCAAGGAGCTACACATAAGGGCTTTTCAAGTGTCATATCCAGCAAATCTATGAATTCGCTCCAAGTGCAATTGACTTTCTGGAGCGCTATCATGGCGGAATATGGTATAGGTGTGCCTTCTCATAGGAGAGCAAGTGTGACTACTTGACAAATAATGTGTCTGAGAGTTTCAATGCTCAGATTAAGTAGTTCAAGGGACTTCATATCCATGAGCTAGTGGATAGACTCAGGGAGTTGATAATGGAGAAGATGTACGTCAGAAAGAAGATAGCACAACAGTGGGAAGAATGCATACTACCAAGTGTTATCAAGGAACTTAACCTGATAAGCAAGAATCTCAAAGTTGTCAAGGTTGCAGTAAGTGATGAAGACGATGAAGACTTTGTAGAGGTGACTATTCTTGATGACTGGAATAACCAGAAGAGGTGCACAATGGACTTGAAGAATCACAAGTGCTCCTGCAGCCTGCAGGGAATGGCAGATTACTGGGAAGCCACGCAAGCATGCCTTGGCCTGGATACTATCAAACAGAGGCGTTAAAATTGCAGATTATGTGCATGGGTGTTACTCTATTGCTAGATTCAGAGCTGTATATGATGGAAGAGTTGAGCCTATGCCAAATAGAACACAGTGGCCTAAATTTCAGCTTGGGTTCAAAGTACATCCACCTTTGCTCGGGAGAGGAGCAGATAGGCCAAAGAAAGTAAGGATAAGGGGCTACCTAAAGAAACAAGCCAGCAAGAAGAAAGTAAGGTGCAAAAGATGTGGAGGTTTTGGACACTTCTCCAAAACATGCAAGCTGGAGATGGTAGGTGAAGATGGTGAAACTGGTAGAACAAACAAAAGGTCAGCAATCATTTCCATTTAAATCTGTACTGATTTTTGTATTTCATTTTCATTTAAATCTGTACTATTTTTTTAATTTTATTTCTATTTAAATCTGTACTAACTGAAACTGTTGTAATAGGAAGAGGCCAAATGAAGTTGATATTGCTGGCCCATCCAAGAAGGCACCTAAGAAGAAGTCACCTAAGAAGAAGAAGACACCACGGAAGAAAAAGCAAAAGAAAGATGCAGCTGCTCCAGCACCTAAAGTGGTTAAAAGCCTCAAGGATTTGCTGTTCTCTGTGGAATAACCTTGGTGGGTTTTGGTCATTTTGGTGGCCTGTCAAATGGTTGTCTGTTGTCCTATCATTTTGGTGCTGTGACGTAGTAATCTGAACTTGGCGCTGTCATTTTGGTAGCAATCTGAACTTGTTGGCCTTCTATGCATGGCGCTGTCATATTTCTATTTTGGCGCTATGATGTAGTAGTAATCTAAGGTGGTTGGCTGTGAACTTGTTAGCTCCTGTAATGTAGTAATGGCCTATGAACTTGTAATATTGGCCTTCCTGAACCTGTTTCTATGAACTTGTTTGAGTTCAAGTGTGTGTGAACTTGTTTATGTAATATTGCCCGAATGGCCTGTGAACTTGTTATACCTGTCAATTATATTAGCATGTTTCTGTTATAATTGTGCAAATTTTCCAGTTCACAGTGCAGCTGGTTTTCGATAGCCAGTGACTGAATGCCAAAAGCATTTGTATGATAGCCAATGTGTGGCTTGCTGTGGCCTGCTTTTGAACTTTATGGGCAGCTTTTGGTCAAATCTAATAATTAAGTAGTAGTGCTTGTGGCTAGCTTTTAAACTCTGGAACTTATGCCCTTCTGTGTGTGTTGTTAGTGAACAATATTAAGTAATGTACTTGCTACTATACTAATGGTCTTACTACTCTATTGTGATGTGTAATGTGGACATTGAAATGCTACCAAAATCATGTCAAAATGCTGCTAAAATCTTGACTAAAATTAAGTTAAAGTCATGCTAAAAATCTGACTAAAATCAAGTGAAAATGGTGCTGAAATTAAGACTAAAATTATTGCAAAATGCTACTGAAATTCGATCTAAAATCAAGTCACAATGCTGCTGAAATTATGACTACAATCAAGTCACATTGCATCGCAGTCAGACAACAAACACATAACTTCAAGCAACATCCATCCATCCATTGATTCATTCTCAAATCATCACATTAAGACTGATTCACAGTCACTTAAACATTTGGGCAACAACTAAACCTAGCAGTGCACCAACAAGCACACCTACAACAACAGATACATCCAACACAATCTGCAATTTCCTATGACCCAAATCCTGCCTTGGTTCACTGACACTGTCCTACCTTAGACGAACATCACCAAGTGGCCATGCACCGGTTTGCATCTTTATTTTTCAAACTTCATTGACAACGCTGTCCAGTCTCTGCTTCACTTCAGCCAGCTGTTCCTTCAAATCACCGATGTCATCTCCACCATGAAATGACACCTGCTTCTAAATCTGCTTCCCTTGTTTTTGAGCCTCTAATCGCACAAAGACCTCGTACTATTCCTCAGACCGGATCCATCCACACGTTGTTGGATCACCCTGCTAACCCTAGATTAGTTCAACTAAAACCAAATCATAAAAAATAAAAAACGCTGCAAATCCTCACCTTTTCGTTGTTGGGGCACTTCACGAACCACTTGTTCAACGAGTTCGGTTGCTTGCTCTAGATTCAGATCAGAGGAACATGGCAATTGGGGCAGTCCAGTAGGGGGGCCTGCCCCCTTCTGGTGCCACCAGTGGTGGAGCTCGAGCTCATATCCACGAGCCCCTGGCGTCGCCATCGTCGGGTCCTTGCTGCGCCGCGCCGCCATAGCCAAAGTCGCCACCACCACCGCCGGGTTAGGGTTCGAGTGAGGGCGAGAGAGAGGGGGAGTGCGGGAGAATGAAACTGAGGAGACGACGGAGGTAACCAAGCCGTTTACTTGAGGAACGGAAGACGGACGGATACGGTCCAGTATATGCCACGTAAGCCTGCGAGCGGGCCCAAGCATTCGGCGGGTGTAGAGTGTGGCATATATCAACGTATGTAAAAATTGTAATGACGTGCTTCAGGATAAACAAATAGTAACAGCAAATCTCATAACTTCCAGAATTATAATGGCCTCAGTCCAAATATCCCAAATTTTTTTCGCTACCGTGTACACGCTGTGCGCGCGTTTGCTCCACAGGTTCTCTTATCTTTAGATTCACACCGGCTCATATCACATGACATGCACGCGCGCGCGCATACAATTTTTGAAGAGCCACCTACCGCGGTCCCAGAGGCCAGACCGCCAGAGCACGTTCGCGCTCTCGCGTTCCCGCGCGAAGCCGAAAACCCTTTCGCGGTCTGCGCGCGATCGCGGTCGCGCCCCTCCCCGCCCCCGCCCTTTTCTTCCCCACCCATCTCCCTCTCCCCGCCATCCACATCCAACATTCCTCCCCCCAAATTCTCTCCCATCCCCAAAGTAGGACCGCCAATTTCCCTCCCGGCGAGCCACAATGCCGACTCTCCGCAGCGCGACGGCGAACGGGTCCCTCGTGGGCACCCCATCCCCTGCAGCGGCGAGCACGCCGCGCAGCGTCAAGCGCCGGCTGACGCCAGGCCGCACCGGCGAGTCGCCCGACGCGTCGCGGCACACCTCCCCTCACCGATTCCCGCACGCCGGCACCGGAACCGTAAGATCCACTGCTTACTGGACTTCGATGCACATCTGCTCGGCCACTGCTTAGTTTCGTCTGTTTCCCCTTTGCAATGCACACCAACTGCTCGATCTCACAGGTGTGCATACCGAAGCTGCTCTCCGCGTCGCCTAAGTCCTCCAGGAAGCGTCTCTACAGCGATCTTGTCGCAGTCGAGAAGCCCAAGTGGAATCCCCGAGGTAAGTCCCTCAATTTCCATTTTTAGCCGGCCGATTTGTTTGCTTTGTTGACTTGTTTGGGGCCTGATGAGAATTGGTCCTGCCACGCAGATGCCGCGCAGATGAGGGCTGTCAAGGAGGCGCTGCACGTGTCAACAGTGCCGTCGTCTGAATTGGTTTGCCGGGATAACGAGCTGAGGCGCGTCCTTGAGTTCTGCAAGGCGTGCGTCGAGCAGGAGAAGGCTGGTAGTCTGTATGTCTGCGGGTGCCCTGGCACAGGGAAGACATTGTCTATTAGCAAGATCAAGGATAGCTTGGTGTGTTGGGTAGATGAGGTATGCTATGATAATTCCTCATGTTCCCCTGCAGTTTCTGCTTTTGGAGCGTTTTTATGTGGATTTGTTGTGTTAATCATGTGTGAATGCAGATGGGAATGGAGACACCTGATTCCTTAGCAATCAATTGTACAAACCTAGCAAACACCTCTGAGATATTTGGCAAGGTAATAACTGCTACTTAGTTATAGGGTTGATCTATTGATGATTATCCAACACAACAGAAAAACCGTATATACTGATCCATTTTATAATGCAGATACTAGGAAAATTTCAGAACCGAAAGAAGGGAAGCAGCAAATTGTCACCACTTCAGCAACTTCAGAGCATGTTTTCCAACAAGGATTCAGCTCCAAGAAGAATGATGTAATAACTGCTTGTATCCACTATGATTATTGGGATTTTCTTGCTGTTTTGATCATGTTATCTGACTTGCGTGGTGCTGTCGTAGGCTGGTCATTGTGGATGAGATGGACTACTTAATAACAAGAGACCGTGCTGTGCTACATGATTTTTTCATGCTTACGACCTGTCCATTCTCTAGATGCATACTAATAGGTGAAGCTTTGAAGAATACTTACACCTACACTTAGCTATTTATGTCAATAAACCAATCTACCTTTTTTTTTGACTGACAGCACCGTTTTTCAGGAATTGCAAATGCCATAGACTTAGCAGATCGGTTTCTTCCAAAGCTTGAATCCTTAAACTGTAAGCACTCTTTGAAGTGTTAATTCTAAATTTACTGATCAAATAACTTGACATGCCTTTGACTTTGCTATACTAATTGACAGGCAAGCCTCTTGTTGTGACTTTTCGAGCATATTCCAAGGATCAAATATCTGACATAGTTAAGCATAGGCTAAAGGTAACTATTGGTCTATTGCATTGTGTTGTCAATTCAGGTTTCTCTGCATTTATCTCCAGTTACTATGTATTCATCTTCTTGTTCATAATTTCTTGCTATGGCACTTGTACAGGATCTTGAGTATGATGTTTTTGAACCACTAGCTCTGGAGTTTTGTGCTAGAGTAAGTGTACTCATCCTGAAAGGACTCAATAGTTTCATTTACAAAAACCATAATATTGTACTCGTTATTTCATCTGTGTTTTATTTACCTTGTAATGTTTGGGTGAATGTTCTTTTATCAGAAAGTTGCAGCAGCCTCTGGCGACATGAGAAAAGCTCTAGGCGTTTGCAGGTACGACACTCCTGTTTCTGATGAAACAGTCATTCTCTGTGATTAGCCTCCACTGTCAGAGCTGATAAATGTACCGAACAACATTTTTCTGGAACCTAAGGAAACGTGAATTGTTCTGACGCACATGCAAACACAACTACAAATCTTGTTATATATGTTAGGTTGTATTGATGTTGGTTGTTCAAGAATCGAGATTTTAATTTGCATGCTTCAGCAAAGTCAGCCATTACAATACAACATCCTTATTTTGTGAATTCCAGGAGTGCCATGGAGGTTCTTGAAGCAAAGCTACAATATTCCCCTGATCAAGAATTAGGAATAGTAAGTTTTGGTTCTCACCTGACTTGTTTTAGCAAGTTTAAACGGAGGAATGCTAATGGTTTCTAGGTGGAATACCACACAAAAGTACAAAACTAAACTGAATTCCTAAGTGTATCAATCTAATTCGAGGTGTCAGCTTTTTTCATAACTTGTAATTAGCCAACTGTTTGATCAATAGGATTAGATAAATCTGTTTGCGTATTTTGATTGAAAGCAAATTGAATTACAGGCACCATTATGCTTGAGTGTTGCTAATGACCTCTTTATCTTCTGCTAAATAAACCTGTACACTTTCTTCCCACTATGAATTTTACTTTTTAACTGATCATATCCAAATTCTTTAAAATGATTTGTGATGGACTCATTTAGCGACTGAATCATCTTGAATTGGATTCTAATATTATATCTACAGGTGACATTTGACCATATGGATATAGCTTTGTCAAAAGCATTCAAGTCAGCAGTCGTAGATAGCATACTGTGTCTTCCCCAGCACCAACAGGTAAAATGTCGTACACTTCAGAATGTAGAGCGTTCAGAGCTTTGTTACTCTTTCTGTTCTGACCCCTTGTTCCATTAGTTCTAGTATTCTGTCTGCTACATTTCTTTCAGTCTCATTCTTATATATGAATTGTTGGCAGATGGTGCTGTGTGCGCTGGCAAATACTTTTCAGCATTGCAAGAAAAAGGCTACTACTCTAGGCGAGGTAATGCTTATTTCATGCCATGTTGAAAGTAAGCACTTGATCAGATAACCTCACCTTGTGTAATTCTAAACTCATCTATACATGCCCTGTTTTCAGCTCAACAAATCATATATTGAGATTTGTAGATCAACCCAAGTTCCAGCAGTTGGAATGCTTGAATTCTCTAACATGTGTATGGTTTTGAGCGATCAGGTATGCAAATATGTTCTTTTATTTTTAAGTGCACTGGAATGAAAAGAAAGGCAACCAAAGTGTTTAGTGTTTAATGGTGTTTGCATTGTAGGGGTTCATGAAGCTAGGGCAATCCAAGGAAGATAAGCTTAGGAGTGTAACGCTTCAGATTGACAGATCAGATATCACTTTTGCCTTTAAGGTGAGGACTGGTTCTTAATCCTATACTATTGGGAGTACAGGCAATTGTTTTGTTTCCAGGTTTATTTATTAGTTCAATCCATGTTGCAGGGAAATCGTTTCTTTCAAAAATGCCTAGAGCAGCCAAGATGCTAATTAGACTAAGGGGGTGTTTGGTTCCATGGACTAAATTTTAGTCCATGTCACATCGGACGTTCGGATGCTATTTAGGAGAACTAAATATGAGTTAATTATAAAACTAATTACATAGATGGAGACTAATTTACGAGACGAATTTATTAAGCTTAATTAATCCGCCATTAGCACATATTTACTGTAGCACCACATTGTCGAATCATGGACTAATTAGGCTTAAAAAATTCGTCTCGCAAATTAGCCACAATCTGTGCAATTAGTTATTTTTTCGTCTATATTTAATATTTTATGCATGTGTCCAAACATCCGATGGGACAGGAACTAAAATTTTTCTGTAGGAACCAAACACCCCCTAAGTAGATCAATACATGTAGCCTGTTGTTATACACTACAGTATTAGTTTATTGGCATTATCAAGTACCAGCAGTTTCAACCCTGGATGTGCTGTTCAGGTGATTCACTAATACAACAATCCCTTTATGTTATCTCAGTTCTTATTTTTGATCAAGTATGAGTGGGAATAAAGCAGGCTGCATCGTCTGTGTTTGACCATGCATTCAGCAAACTGCACTTTACTGCTTTCTCATGCTGGATTTCTTACAAAAGGTTTTCCTCATTCAGGTGCTTTCATTCAACATGATCAAACCTTGGTTACATCATGAAGCTCTTTCTTGGAGTGCGGAGATAAGTGTACGTGATGAGTTATGGTAGTATTATGTGACACAATTCTTCCAAAGATAGCTGAGTGTAGTTATGATTTCTCAATTTTCGGTTCTTCCAGAACTGATTGATCATGTAGCTAACCATTTAGCATACAAGAACATTTATTGGCACATTTCTTGCCAAAAGTTGAGATCAGTAATGAGAAACTGCAATGATTAAAGATAAAAACAACTGAGCTTACAGAGATAATACATCTGAATGAACTGATCGCTGCTATTTTGCATATAACTACTT
Source organism: Miscanthus floridulus (assembly GCF_019320115.1). Lineage (NCBI taxonomy): Eukaryota > Viridiplantae > Streptophyta > Magnoliopsida > Poales > Poaceae > Miscanthus > Miscanthus floridulus. The sequence continues at coordinate 129,587,511 of NC_089584.1, forward strand.
TCCGTTGTACACTGTAATTTACAATTGTTTTCTGCCTTTCATTTTCCATACCAAAACGCAATACTCGTTCCATCCTTTGAACTTACGGATCGAGTCAGGTTAGTGCAGTTACGTACGGGTTTTGCGGAGGAGTCAAAGCTTCTTTTCTCTATCTACCTTTTTTTTGTTTACTCTACACACGCTTTGAAAAAGATTGGGCCTCCCCCGAGCTTCCGCTACTGGGTTGACTGGGCTATGAATTTGGCCTATGGCCATCACATCCGAAGCCCACTTTAGGGCGTAGGGCAGCACATCTGAACTCTGAGCGATGAAATGTCGGATTCCCCCCACCTATTTTAAATTCGCCTTTTGCAAAATAAATGTCACAAAACGGAATGTTTTTATAAATATAATAATTGCCAATTAAAATGGCGACATCTAATCTTGCTAATTCAGTTGGTGGAAATTTTCCTTTTCTGTCAGTTGAATGGGTAGAAGTTCCTTTGCTCATCTATATGTACTAGCAAATGCGTAATGGAACGTATAATATAATTTGTTTCACGATGCTTGTGCTAATAGTAATAAACTAGCTATTTTTGGTGAATTAAGTTATGTTTGGTCTAACCTTAAATTAAACAAATTCTAAGATCTATATAAAAGCACAAGATTGACTAACTTAAATATGTGACTATTATGTGTATTCGTTGTGGAAAGGTGTAAGGAGAACCACAAGTTGCCATGCGTACCGGCTCGGAAAACCAAGCATGAAATGAGTAATGCGTCGTGCTGTGTCAACGAAAATTTTGCAGCTTTAAAGTCAAAGTGAAAAGAGTGAAAGTAAAGGATAGACGAGAGAGTGTGGGAAGTAATGGAGAGTGATAAATTAAAGAAAGATTTTTTGTTTTATAACATTAGCTCCTTAACTATTTTTGTTGTCAGGTATAATTTGGACACACACAACCCACACATACATGCGTGTCCGTACACACACAAAGAAGAGATTGGGAGGCGACGTCGCCTCCAAAAATTTCCTCCTACGCCGTAAAATGTCTGGAAAAAAACAGAAAAAGTGCGATCACCAGGGTTTGAACCCTAGAGGGTAGGGTCCCACTAGACATCCCTACCACCGGACCACAGGTCGTAGCTCCTTAACTATTAGTGGTTCTGAAGTATTGAAGGCAATTTTGTTGGTGTGACATTACGTGCTATGTTGATATGATGGTGAGTCATTAAACATTAGAAAAAAATGTCTACATAGCACCTCGACATATCAAAGGGTTGATTGCATAATCCTATCTCGACGCTTCATGACAACATTGAGCTTACACATCAGCCTGTTCGCTTGCTCGTAAACGATCGTAAATTTCTAGCCGAAAACAATATTTCTCTCACACACCAAACCAGCCAGCAGTAAATAATCCACGATCGTTTACGGTCTCCCGAACAGGCCGATGCTCACATCATCCAATTCCTCCCACATCCACCGTACGGCTGCTTCCTCCGCGCCAGATGCACGAGATGAATTGGTCTTCCATTTTTTTGAGGGATGGAGAGATGATTTTTATTAATTAAGAAATAGAATTCTCAATCTGATAAATAAAGAAGCATAGGAAAGACCATCCATCGTGCGATAGAACAGTGTGTTAGGCGTGGACGGGAGGGAATAGATGCTGCGCTGGTCCACGTCAGGACGCAGCATCGCAAGTTCCAACGAGGCCCACCGCCACCACCTTGCCGGCGGTTGGAATTGGATTGGCCGAGACCATCATCAGCGTCGCCATCGCCGTCATGATCACTCTTCACAGCTCAGATCCCTCTCTCCCTGGCTCCCTTCATTCGATGCCGCCTAGTCGGGCTCAAGGTGGTACGGCGCCTTCCGCCCTGTTGGCTTTTGTTTCAGCCGGTCTAAACTAGTCAGTCAATAGTATTTTTTTCTCAAAACAAACCAACACCAGCTAGTCCAAACCAGCCCAGAAACTACACAGCGAATATGCCATTCAATTGGAAATGACGGGCACTGTTATCCTGATCATGTCCAGTTAGACTTCAACCCCACTCCATGTCTCAAGAGTCAAGTCTCCTCAAAGAAACAGAGTAGATTACTGTACTATAGCAAATTAGCAATAGCAACAAACAGTGGCGGAGTGTGAAGTGACACGTAGAGGGGGGCAATTTGTATGAACTAACGACCATCTCAAAAGTAATAACATATCTTGATTGACAACAAATTACTTGGGAGCAAAAATAGAAGGAAGAAGAGAAGTCGTATCTGGCTATCTACATGCATGCAGCAGATGCAGAGGCGAGAGCACGGGGCTGCGGAGGCTGGACTGCCTGAGTATGGAAGAGCGGACTCGCCGCAGAGGCTAGAGAGAACTGAGAGCGCGCGGGTGGCAGCCATGCATCAACTATTGAAGTAGCAACACACCAAATCCACGTATGGTAATTTGTATGTTCAACTGTGATCTTCAAAAAACTGGCCGTGGCAAGGGGGGACCGGAGCCCTCTATGGCCCTAACGACGCTCCGCCAATGGCAACAAAGCCCTAGTCCACACCGAGGAAAGGAGCTGAAGGAATTGCGGCATGCAATCGAAAACTTCAACAAAGCGGATTCATGGTGCTTTTCCAAAAGGACAAGCATGTGCTTTTGAACCCTCACTTTTCTAGGTTTCCAAAACCTTAACGCTGCTGCTTTGCCAAAAGATGATGATGATAGAGAGAATTTCTTATTTGACAATAGACAAATGACCCGTTCCTTTCTTGGCCCTAAAAAAATTTTCGTTCACTATTTGACACCGAGTTCAACTTTCATTCCTTACATGACATTCTGTTACATTTTCCATCCGGCCACCGTTAACTGCGTTGTGAAAAGACGATTTTGCCCCTGTGGGCCCCACCACCCTTCTCCCTCCTCTGAATCGCGTCATCTCCACTCGTCTCGCACTTCACCACGGGCCGTTCCTCACCGTCGTCGATGGTTCCATGGCATTGAGGTCACGCGGTCGCGTCCGCGTCCTGCATCCTGCCGCCACTCCCAGCTCCCATCACGCCGCCAGCGCCGAGGCCCCGCGGTCGCGTCCTTCTCCCGCCGCCGGACCAAGCTCTTGTCTCGCGAGGAAGAGGAAGGGGAGGAGGGTGCCTGAGGAAGGGGAGAAGGACGTCCTCCGCGCTCGCCGAGGCCTGGACGGTGGCAGAGGAGCGCCGAGTCCCCGGTTGCATCGCCTTCTAGGCACAGACGCGGCGGAAGGGCCTCAGCGCCTTCGGCCTCCTCCTTGCCGGCGGCAGGTGCGCTCCCCTTCGTCCTCCTCCTTGCCGGCGACAGGTGCGCTCCCCTTCGGCCTCCTCCTCGCCGACGACAGGCGCGCTCCCTTCGGCCTCCTCCTCGTCGGCGGTAGGTGCTCTCCCCTTCGGCTTCAGTTGGCCGCGGGCTTGGGGAGGACGCGGCGGCCTGGAGGAGGAGAGGAGGGAGAAGGGTGGTGGGGCCCACAGGGGCAAAATCGTCTTTTTTACAGCGCAGTTAACGGTGGCCGGATGGAAAATGCAACGGAGTGTCATGTAAGGAATGAAAGTTAAACTCGGTGTCAAATAGGGAACGGAATTTTTTTTAAGAGCCATTAAAAAAACGGATCATTTATCTAGTGTCAAATAAGAAATTCTCTCGTGATGATATCCTTGTCTCTTTCCAACCGAAAGCACGGTGAAAACTCAATCAATCAAAAGCAGAAAAAAAATTCTGGATTTTGTTTTGGCCTCAACCCCACCCAACTAAGATCGAGAGATCGGGTTGCAAGCAACCGATCCAGAATGGGATGGCTCAGCGGCAGAATCCACGGCCATCATGGCCGAACTCGATCGCCCTTAATTATCAGCGCCACATGATTGCGGATCGCTTGGCTCACCTCGCCTGCGTGCTGCCCGTACGCTCGCTTTCGCGAGCAACAGTGGTATGGATCCCAGGTTCCCCGTCGATGCAATGCAAGCTGGTAGTAGCAGTAGGTTGCTACAGTACTCTGCAGGGTGGCACCGCACGCGCTGTGGCGTTGCCCTCGCCCCACGCGTCGCAGGCAGGGGCCGGGGCGACACGGGATCACCGGCTCTCACCGCACGGAGACGGAGCGGGAGCCCATGCAGGATGCGGTGGCCAGGCAGCGTCTCGGTTTCGCCGATCGGGACCAGCGCGGCGGGCCGCGAGGCCGTCCATCCATGTCCATCCACCTCACGGATCGACCACCAAATCCGCGCGCGATAGCATTTCCGGAATCGTGACGGGGAACCGGCCGATGATGGATGGGCTCGCGCTCGGGCAGATCGGGCGGCGCGACGTTGTTGCCCAATCATGGCGCGCCGGCCCGCCCGTAGCTGCTGCATGCGCTTGCGCGGCGACGACGAATGGGCGTCCGCACGTGAACGGCGTGACGGGTCGGCGTCCGCGCCACACCCACACGAATGTTTGTCCACACGCGCTTGGCCCCCTGTCGAGAACCCTGTACCCTGAAAACAAACACATCCAGCTCGTCCTTTAAGGAGGCGCGGCGCTCATTTGATTTCCTGCACAGTTTACAATTTGTAGTGCTAGTTTTTGTGAACGCATTGCACGCCATGCATCCAGAAGATCAGAACTGGATCTCGGTTGGTCGTGCCAAACGCCGCATGTGGACGCTTGGTTCATCGAAGTCGGGCGCTGAGCTGCCATCGCCCTGCAAATCCCGAGCTCCTTTCATCATCATCAGTGCTCGCGTCCTGGACTCGTGGGCATCACGCATGGACAGATGGACGGACATGGGCAGATCAGTTGTGCCCAGCACCTCCTGCCTACTCTCTCCACCGGCACAATTATTGGGTACCTGGAAAAAGGACGCTGAAACCCTGGAGCCCAAGCTCCAAACACCCAGCACCGCAAAAAATTCTTGCTTGGCGCTTGTTCTTGGACTCTCCTATTCCTACTCCATACGCTAGGCCTCTGTTGAGCTGCGAAACTGTTCGAGCCTCTGCAATTAGTGCTAACTCGTGCCGTGCGCACTTGGCAGGTCAAGTCAGTCAGTGTAGTCCACAGATGCGCCTGAGATAGCGTTCAAACCTGATTAGTACTGCCAGTACTATATTACCTGAATTGTTAGCCAGAAGATTCCGGGGTGTGATTAATTATTTGTTGCTCTAATTAAACAAAGGATAATTCGTAGATTAATTCACGTTAGACGACAAAGCACCAGGGTAGATTACACTGGTGGTAGGGCAATCTAGCCCAATTCTTTGGGTTCAGAACACCCTTCCTTACCAAACTTTGACTGGAGCTGGCTGTTCAATTTGTTTCATCACTCGTCTTTTTCTTAGCAACACACGGCTACACAGACATTTCTTGAGAAACTGTCGGTAGCATCCAATGTATCTGGTGCCTGGTGGCGACACCGTGTGTACTCACTCCGTCCACACAAGAATGCAATTATCACTTTCCAAGAAGTCAATCAGTTTGAACTTTGATCAAAATTATATGAAAAAAATATTAATATTCTTGATGCAAAATTAGTATCATTAGATTAGTCATAGAATATATTTTCATAATAAATTTATTTAGAGACATAAATATTAATATTATTTACTATAAATTTAGTCAAACTTGGGCTACTTTGATCGGCACGGATCGCATTCTTTCCTGGATGGAGGCAGTATTTCTCAAACGGGCATCATGACCCCAGATGACTAGACAGTGTGCTGTGTGCACTTTGAAGCTGGAGATTCGGACTCGCTAACAGGGAAAACTCGACACATCTTCAGCGCCAGAATCTTCCCCCACCGAAACAGCATTTGCACTGCGTTTCTCTCATCTTGGTAGACGATTAGACGGGGCACTCACTGAAGCTGATTGATGTCTGAAGTGAAACGAATCAAACGGAACAAGCCATATGTGGTCACGCGTGTGAATCATGTTACTGCACGCATGAGCATGATCCGCACGGTGACGTGTTGGAGCTGTCTCACGAGCACTGCGCAGTTATTTCCCAACACGAGAAATGGGCCACATTGCGAGTGAGATAGTAGGACGGCCCAGTCCAACTTGTCACCAGCTCAGAGGTAGGGCGAAAACAAGAGGCGCTCCACCACGCAAAAGAGCACAAATGGGACCGTGCAAATAATTCTCTTTGCATCAAAAGCTCGAAACATTCTCCATTAGTGGTTGAAATGACAGGAGCTGTTAAATTCTCTGTCCAAAAAATAATAATTCTTAATTTTCCTTAATCGAGCTATCTAAAGTTTAACTGATTTATAAAACATAATTATTTGAAACACAAAATAGATATATATTATTAAAACATACTCAATGAAAATCTAATAATATTTATTTTTATATTATAAGTGGTGATATTTTTCTATAAAATGATTAAATTTAAGATATTTCGACTCAAAACTTATTATAACTGTATTCTCTAACTTTAAGTCAGATACAGTTAAGTCATGGGTCAAGGTGCAATCCTATGAGTGCCTCAACCGCACCTGACACAAATCAAAGTAGAGAAGACTTCACAGAAAAATATTTTGTAGTATTTATTTACAAATTGTTCCATAAAGAAAGATATTATAACATTGGCTGTTTATCATGATCAACTAGTATTTCTGAGGGATATTCAAGGCATTTTAGCTAAGATTTTAATGTGTGTCATAAATCATATAACCGAATGGCTCCGTTCCCTGGTCTGAAATTGGCTAAAACTGGCTGAAAAACACTGTTCCGGCTGAATTGTTGTGAGAGAAAAACACTGTTCCGGCTGAAAAAAGAAAACGAACAAGCCGAATATGAGGTAAGCCGAACAGGGCCATTCGGTTGTTGCCACAGCCAAATCCACGTCCCAGAGCCAAGCCACCCGGTCACTGTCATTTCAACCCTGGCGATGGCGTTAGCGCTTGCTTCCCGGGGGTTGGTTTCCATGGCAGGATTCTCACATCGCCTCAGTCAAATCCTGTTACCGCTTGCTTGCGCAGATGCCATCGCGTGCGCTCAGCACTTTTTGACATCCGCGCAGATCACAACTCACAGGTGGGGTGATGCAACCGCAGTCGTTTCCGTTTGATAATCCATGACCGAAACTAATGCTGGCTGATTTGTTGTGAGAAAAAAATATTGTTGGTAAGCGAATGAGGCATATGTTACTACTCTTACGCCCGGCTGGCTAGAGTCCGCTGCTTACTCTTCATGAAACACTGTTCATCTTACGGTCAGAACAGTGTTTTCCTCTCACAACAAATCAGCCGAAAACGACCCGCAGGCTTTAATCCAACTCAGCCGAACGCCTTGGTTAGTTGGTTTGTTTGTTTCAGACTTTTGAGTGGGCATAAATTTTGCTCACCATCAGCAGCTATCTTAGATACCTTGGAGGATTCGGACGTTATATGATAAGCACTATTGTTAACAGACGTCCACAAGCTTTTTGCACAGTTTTATTTCGTGCACCAACAGTATACTAGCTTTTTCTCAGGGGACTGCCATGTTCTTCCACATCCAGCGAGTCATCATAATCGGAGAAAATTCCCTTTCCCAATATATGGAGATTTTTCACGATGCTGACATACAAATATTCGGCACATTGTTAGTCCAAACAAATTCTTCTTAGAAATTACTGCCTCATTCACAAAAAAAAATGAAACTACAACTTTATTGTTAATCAAACTTTATACAATTTAACTAAATTTATAGAAAAAAGTATCAATACTCATAACACAAAATAGATATACTATAAGAATACATTTCATAATAAATTTTATGATATGTATTTGGTATATAAATATTAATATTTTTAGATGAACTTGTAGTAATATTTTTATTAGTACTATGCTAGAGTTGTATTCTTGCAAATAAATAAGGCTTTCCGAATTCCGATGCACCACTTGGTGGCAGCATTTGATGATGCAGCAGCCACCGTAATCTCCCGCGGGGTCCTCGACGGAAAAAGAAGCTGCGTGCCCCAGGCGTTGATGATGGCCGCCGGATTCTCGCCAGCGCAACGAGCAAACACCGATTCACCGAATCACGCACTATGCTGGCATGGCCTATCCTCCCCGTTTTGCTGCGCCAGTGCGCCCTGGTGTTGGTGCAGCCACCGGACGGATGCAACCTGGCCGGCCCGTCAACACCCCAACCCCCCAGCACTGTGGAGCCGCGAGAAGGAGCCCGTTTTTTTGTGTAGGAGTTTACATACTACAGCCACGCACGTACCCATCCGTGGCCGCGTCGCTTTGGCCTTTGGCGAAGCAGCGAGCCCTACTACCAGGCACTACGGCACAGAGAACCAGACGAATGGATGGATAGTGCAGGCAATGATCCGTGGTCTAAACCATGGAGGCATTGGGATCCCCCAGGGGCAGACAAGAGGGGGACAGACAGGCGACGCTAGTGGAGCGCGGCGGGTGTGTTGTCCCTGACTCCCTGAGTCCCTGTGGGCTGTGGCTGGCTGGCCGTCGGCATTGGCATTGCCGCCGGGAGCTCACAAGTGGAGTAGTCGTAGCTAGCTGCACCCTGGTGTGCTTGTGCTCTGCAGATCATGGGGCGCCTCCGCCTTGTTTGAAGAATCGAGCACGGGCAGGCATGCATGGCCATATATCGCCGTTGTTAAAAATGCGGTGGTGTCTTGTCAGTGCGCGCCACCCACTGGTGCACAGTGCGTACAGCAAAGGAGCTGCGCCCTGCTCCCGTGAAGTGTGCGCTGGATTTGGCCCAGGTGTGGCGGAAATCTAGGCGGCTCTCCTCTCCAGAAGTCTCTTTTATCTTTGTGAGCGCATAGCGGAAAAGGGAGGGAGAAAAAACAGAGCAAATCTCTTGCAGGATTCGTAGAGCAAAGTGATATTGGGGGTATGGACAGTGGGCACCTGATGATCATGCAATGAATTGGGCCCCTGGTATTAAAACCGGCTGATAAGTCGACTGAAGCTGTTTTGTTGTGAGAGCAAAATACTGTAAATTCTAGCTGATAAGTCGGGCTGATAAATTCAAGTGAACAGGCCCGTCACACCTCTCCGTTGATAGATGGCTATGCTTCGATACATTCATCGCGATCGATCGATCTTTCACGTTTGTCAATTAGCATATGGTTTTTTTCCCCTCGTCATTGTTTGGCTGTCAGATCAAACACGTCGCGGTTTCGAAAGGAATCCCAAATAGTTTGGTCTGATGTTTCAAGTTCAATCGCCAATCGGTCTCTGAAGGTTGGTGTACCGTCCCTATGGGAAAAAGGTAGAAAACCGCGGAGAAAAAATTCCAAGCAAGTCCACGTCTTGAAACACACATTCTCCTCTGATTCGTCGGAGGCTGTTGGTAGGACCTAGCCGTAGCAGCCTGGTCTGGTTGCCTAGTAAAGGCCAAGCTACTTCTGCGATACTACTGCCCTACCCAACCTGTGGGCCTTTTGTTTAGCTACAGTCTACAGAAGTGGCGAGAGCAATTGGCTTGGGCACCCATGTAGCCCGACGGCAATTAGCTACAGTCTAGCGGGGTTCATTTTCAGACCTCGATGGCAAGCATGCAGGCACCCATATAGCCCGTGCAGCAAACAGAGGCTATATTCTACTCCTAGTATAGCTAGTACTCCAGCAAAGCTCGGGATGGGATCATTGACTTTTGGAGCATGTATTTTTTACTAGTATCTAGGAATATTGGACCTCCTCCTACGTTTACTACGGAGTCTTCTCCAGCATTCACTGTCTTTTTATAGGAAATATAGGAGTATCAAGTACTCCCTATGAGGTTCACATTCGACCGCGAACACAATGGCTAATCCAACGGTTAAGAAAGTTTTACTCGAAAAAGCTGTACACTTGACGTCTCGTGTCGGCACGCGACATCCTATACCGGAGCAATAACCCGACACTCCGGCCGATGGTCAGACAACGGCATAACATGGTGACGTGCCCAGTGTCGCGTTCGGGTCGGTTGCCGTAGTAAGCCCGCATGCCCCGCCCGTCATGGCGAAGACGACTTCCCCGGGCACTGGATGCGCGACGAGCAGCCGACGACGCCCCGTCCAAGGACGACGAGAAGGTCGCCGCCACGCCTCTCGGCACGTGCCGTCGCTTCGACCGCGGGGTTCCGAGAAGATAGCCCCCGCCCCGCGCGGACACTGGGCCATCGATCGATACGCCATACGCCACGGGCGGCGGCAGACGCGGAGGCGGAGCGAGCCATCTTCCCCCTAGCTAACCGTATCCACCTCGTGGTGACTCGTGAGGACCAAGGCAGGGGTGGCGGCGCCGGACGCCGGACAGGGAGGTCGTTTGCTCCGTTCCGCGTCGATCGGAAACCGATGCGGAGTCGCCGGTTTGCGGTTTACCACGAGAAATCCAGATTGGTTTGCGTGCGTCATTGTATTTTTAAGTTTTTAACCACCGCCTCGTTGTCTCGATCGCTCTTTGCTCGTCCTTCGTTCCGTAGTTCGTTCGCTATTGTTGTGCACGAAACCGCAGGTCACGTACTACGTACGTGTGACGCCCATTTGGGAGTGCTAGAGTTTTCTCATAAAACGGCTCGACATCTGAGCAATCTTATACGGTACTACTATAGTAACAAGTGATGCTCTCTTTTCTTTCTCCCTCCAAAATAAACTTGAAACCCTTCATCCGACCTGTTCGTTGGTTGATTTCTGGGCTGATAAGCCTGTCTGATGCTGGTTTGTTGTGAGAGAAAAACACTATTGACTGGCTGATAAGCCCTAGCTGAAATCAACAAGCGAACGGGCTGATCATGGACTCCTTCAGTTACCATGTAGCTGGAGCGGTGAAACCCTAACAAACAAGTTTAGTACAAGCCTAAAGTCAGCTAGCATGCATGCATGCACGTACATGACACATGTACGGGTTTACACTAAGGGCGTCCCCAACAGCTAGCTATTTGACTAGCTATTCTGACGTGGATAGAAAAAAATAGGAGAGAGTAGTCACTAGCGACGATTAAATAACTGATCTATTTCACGTAGTCCAAGAATCTAAGAGAGAAACATATGAGTCTAATAGTACGTAGAAAAATAAAATTATATAAAATAGTCTTTCCTTTTGTCTCTCACCTCCACATAAGCTAGCACCGTTGCGGATGCCCTAAGTACATGTACTGTACCAGTTTCCAGATTAAAATGGGCGTTAAGGCGCTGAAAAGAATGTAGTACTAAGAAAAGTATTTGATTTGATTCCCTGAAACATCTCGGTCGTTTGATTCATTATGATTATTGTGGCCAACAGCTGTTGTACAACGGCTAGTAAGCACGCAAGCTCGTGGGTAGGTCAACTCCTTGGTCAGTTTCTACATGCTATGTAGTCTCGACTAGACTAAGTCCGAGAGCTAGCTCTGTTCGACTGTTGGTTTTAGTTAGGGTTTATCAGACATTTAATAATATTTTCCTTTAACAACAAACCAACATTAACCGGATTTATCAGTCTAGAAACTAACCAACGAACAAGCTCTTAATTTGCAACGGAATAGTGATACTTACTATGGTCAAGAGATACAATCACGGATGAGTCAGCCAACGCAGGGTAATGGTCTTCTCCTTGATTATATATTTCGAAAGAAACATAGGCGCTGTCACACAATATGAAAATACTAGTGCGTCAGTGCTGATCATTCCATTAATGCATCTGCATCACGAGAAGTTATTTAAGGTCCCGTTTGGTAATTCTTCAGTTGACTCTTGATTAAAATTAAATTCAAGTTGTTCGTATTGCTCCTACTCCAAAGTTCATAAGCTCTAACGGCAACGGCTGATCATTGCTTCTCCTGAGTTCTAGTCCTTTTATTTTTTACAAAGGTTCCGGAAACTTTAGAAATTCATAACCAGTGTTAAGAGAAAGAAAAAAATCATAGCAAGGATTCACAGTACTCCCTCCGTCCCGGTATATAAGACGTAACCATCTCTGATTCAAAGAAAGCACATCTAAAGAAAGCACGCCTTATATTCTAAGACATGAATAATAAGTGGTTACGCCTTTTATATTAAAACGGAGGGAGTAGTACTTATGGCCCCGTTCGGCCTACCAAAAAACCGACTTGTTCGGCTTGTTTTTTCAGCCGGAACAGTATTTTTCTCTCACAACCATTTAGCCGGAACAATGTTTTTCAGCCAATTTTAGCCAAGTTTCAGCAAGCCGAACGGGGCCATATATCTAGGTCAAATGGAACGAGGAACGAGGCTATCTGCATCCTGGAATACAGGCAAATCAAACTTTCTTTTCCATTTTTTTTTGTAAATTGTCTTAGCCGGTCGTTACTTGAACTACACTACCTCAAAAGTTTCTTCCTCTGCATCATCCGCAAACAAATTGAGTATAGGAAACTGAACACTTCAAGTCACCCATGCCACAAGTCAATAATACACATAGAAGGAGTCGGCTTTAAAGCAGAGCACGAAGACGTATCTTTTGCTGTCTTACGTAGTGCGTAGACGAGATCCATCAAAATCGTGAAGCAAGTGCACGTGTGGCGTACATTATGTTATCTGAAGGTCTGATTAATAAAATTTGTCTCCCACCACCTAGTGCCGTGCAGTGCAACACCCTGAATCCGGGGAAACCGACCGCCCCAAATACTCTTGTTTATGCATGCCGCATAATCTCATCTCATCATGTAAACGTCCCTTGCTGCATAAACGAATTCCTCACTTAACATCCTAACCAACTAAACACTTTTCAAAGTGAGAGGCCGCCGCATTGATTGTTCAATATGCCTCGGGCAAGTGGCCTTAGGCTGTGTTTTGTTCGCGAAATTTAGGAATTTGGCTACTGTAGCACTTTCGTTTTTATTTGGCAATTAGTGTTCAATCATGGACTAATTAGGCTCAAAAAGTTCGTCTCGCGATTTTCAACTAAACTGTGCAATTAGTTTTTTTTTGTCTACGTTTAATGCTCCATGCACGTGTCGCAAGATTCGATGTGATGGCTACTGTAGCACTTTTTGGGAAACTAAACACATCCTTAGTTTATTCTTCTTTCTTCGTCAAGATAGCTGCGGGGCACTGTGCAACGCAGACCCCATCGTACACGAGTTATTTCAATCACGGAAACTCATGAAATTACATTTTTTTTTTCGAACGGTCCCACTACGGTTGAATCACGAAAACGTTGTTTACCACAAGAATAATTCGTGAAAAATACGGTCGAGTCAAAGACTCAAATTAAAACTGATAGGCAATGCATATATGTTCTAGTAGAATTTTGCTTCAAGATGTGTGGTGGCCTAGTATAAAATCGAGCTACACACGGTCATTAGAGCGAGAGGCTCCTGTTAATCACGCGGTTAGTTACGTTGGACCTTGGGAAGCAGAGTCACCGGCTCACCGCCCGCACCGTACCCACGTTGTCCAAGTCGGAGCAGGCTTGGGGAGTCACGTACGAAGCAATCTTCCGGATGCGTGGTTCCAAATCGGATTCGGCGCACCACATTTTTTATCGGATCTCGCGCTGGGGTTCCCGGGGTCGCAAGGAAATCGGTGCCCACCCAGGCGATCGAGCTAGGGAGCCCCCGCCCCGCTCTCGTCGCCGTCCGCCCAAAGCATCCATGCTGATCGGCGCTTCCGCATGGCTGGCACATGGAAGCTAGCTATCCCCTCGGCCGACGGAGCCAATGGCCGAGACGCGCTTGCAAGCACGCATTGATTAATGGAGCAGTGTCCTGTACCGTGTGTGCAGGGGGCGAGAAAGTCTTCTGCTAGGGGTCGGCGCCGAATCTCGGCGTTTGAATTTATCAGTATTTTAGTATTTTACTCTCATAATAAAACAGTTTCAGTCGATTTAGGAGTGTTTGATTCTTTAATCGTTCTGAAAATTTATGTCACATCGAATGTTTAGATACTAATAAGGAATATTAAATATAGATTAATTACAAAAACAATTACATAGATGGAGGCTAATTTCCGAGACGAATTTTCTAAGCCTAATTAATCTGTCATTAGCATATGTTACTGTAGCACCACGTTGTCAAATCATGGACTAATTAGGCTTAAAAAATTCGTCTCGTAAATTAGTCACAAGTTATGCAATTAGTTTCGTAATTAGTCTATATTTAATACTCCATGCATGTGTCTAAACATGACAGGAATTTTAGAAGTTCGTGGAGAAGCCAAACAGCCCCTTATTAGCTCACTTATGTATTAGCCGAATACAGTCTTGGCATGTCCATCACTACACAGTTGTACGGCGGCTCAGAACAGTGTCTCTCGCTCAATAATTTCCGTTTCCTGCAGATCGATCGACTTGCGGCGATGCATGCATTCGATTTCATACTCCGGTAAACAGTGCTAGTATTTATTACTAGTATATATATATATATCCGTTTAATTTAACCATCTGGAAACGGGAACCCCATGTATTTCTTGGATATTTCCCTCTTTTCTTTTCTTATTTTCCAGAGGTTTTTGCGGTCTGGCCTGGCGCGGTTGTGATTCTCCTTTTGGGTGGCGGCAACTGTTGCGCGATGGATGGATCCGCCTGCCTGGCTGCCGGATCCAGCCGGACTGCCAAACAGAAAGGACAGCGCAGGCCACCCGTGTGCACATGACATGATGATTGAGCGGAGCCGGGCCCGGGCGGGCTTAGCATCGATCAGTTGCTTAATCATGCAGGTTAAGGCCCTTCCTTTCGGACCCAAAAGTCCACCGCGTAATCATCATTCGATGCCGGATTAGGCTGCCGGTGGTGGCTCACGCTTGCATTGGCCGATCGATCCGGGGAGACGCGACGCCAGTACGTATCTAGTTTACTCACCGCAGATCCAGTCCACTAACCAAAGCGATTACTTTTTCTCCGTAGTTGGATCGATTTTAGCTCGCTAGTGTACTTCATATCCCGTCTCTCCACTACGCGCAGCGGCCAGCCTATATATGGCCTATGCTAGCTAGAATTTGACACTCGATAGGTAGGTAGGTTTATATAATTTTTATGTCCGCTTATATATGTTTATTAGAGCGGGTTCAGTTGCTAGTAAATTACATGCGCATGTGCTTAGATAGGTAAACCCATGTATTTGACTCAGTATTTAAGGACTAACTGATGTTTGATTGTAATTTTGTACCCCGCGTTTAAGGTACAAATGGGCCGCGGTTTAACTCACTAATCACGCCTGCTAGGTGGGAGTCTGTTGACAGAAATACCATAGCAAATCTTCAGGGCATATGCTGGTACAGTGGTACTAATCAGGATTGCAGGAACATTTGACCAAAGTTCAAAAAGATCTCAGGGTTTTACACGATCTTTTTTAATATAAATTAAAAAACGGGTGAGTATATTTATACTTATAGCAGAAAAATACAGGAGGGATACAGCTGGTAAGCGCCTACGCACGGGGGCCTAAAAGAAGACGCACCCAAGCGACAAATCCCGTATGGGCGGGGGCAGATGCGTGACGTCGCGGCCTCGAGGGGGCATGGCTTCACGTATCGGGGGCGTCCGCAGTCAGCTCGCCGGCCGGTCTCCCATGCCGCGACGGAGCAAGCAACCCCGGCCCTCAAAAAGCAGCAACGCCCCGTCCTAAAATTCCATTTGTTTCCGTGAGGTGTTTTTTGGACGTGGTTTTGTCCTGATTCCTACCAAATACCAATCGTGCTCCGGATTAGGCTTCTTCAAGCCTTGTGCTCATCTGTCCCTCATGGCCCTCCTAATCAAGCCAGTGTTGCTAATCAACAACACTTCCTCTCCCAGGGAATATAATATATATATATCTCGCAAGGAGAATATTGAGGCCCATGTCACACCGGCCGGTCCATCTCGTCAAGGCAACTAGGAGGTAGCTGCATGCATCCATGGCCAATTACACTGTGATGCTTGCACGTCGTTTTCATAAGACTGTCTCCAACGGTATTGGCAAACCGCGACGCATCCCAAAATGCATAGTGAACAGTGCTTTTGCGGTAAAAAAAGCCCTCCAACGGAGTACCCAAACACGGGAGGCATTTTGCGTCGGAGGCAACACGGTATCCAAACTTACGTCCTCTCTCCGTCCCTTTGCGTCTCCTCCACGCGAGCTGCTGCTGGTCCGGGACCGCGGCGCCTCCACGACGGCGAGGCGGGACCGTGGCGCCGGCAGGGGAGCATAGCAGTGGTGGGTGGAGGAGAAGCATAGCACGGCGGCGGCGGTGAGGAGCACGGCTCTGGCCGCGCTCGGCTCCGACAAAGGGTGGCGGCGAGTGGGGGTGGGTGGAAGAAGCAGAGCACGACGGCCACCACCACCACCACAGCCGCCGGCCACCGCCACCACCACCCCCACCACGCACCACCGGCCGCCACCGGCCGGATCCGGGAGAGGGAGGGCCGGATCCGGCCGCCACCGGAAGGGCCGGGGAAGAAGAAGGGGAGGGAGGGCCAGATCCGGCCGGGGAAGAAGAAGAGGAGGGAGGGCCAGATCCGGCTGGGGTGCTCCTCGGCGTGGCCCCCGCATAGGGCTCCTTGGCTCGGGGCCACGGACGGCGCGGCGGGCGGCCATGGCGGCTTCTCCGAGCGCGGCTAGGGCGTGCGGGCGCCCGCTCGCCGGAGCTCTCGGGCGCGGCCTCGCCGGAGCAGCCATGGCAGAAATATATGGGGCCAGGAGGGAGGGCTAGATCCGGCCGGGGAAGAAGAAGGGGAGGGAGGGCCGGATCCGGCCGGGAGAGGGAGGGCCGGGAAGAAGGAGAGGGAGCGCCGGGGAAGAAGAAGGGGAGAGGAGGGGCGCCGACGGCAGGGAGAGGCGGGGTGCTCAGGGCGCTGGGGCGGGGTGCTCGAGAGTGGAGGGGTCGGCGGGGCGTTCTTGAAGGGTCCTAATATGGCTAGAGGGGGGGGGGTGAATAGCCTATTTAAAAATCTATAAATCAACTAGAGCAATTTGATTAGTATGACAAATAGCGTAATGCAAACTTGCTCTAGCTCTACAAGGGTTGCAAGCCACCTATCCAACAATTCTAGTTGCAATGATTACTTAGGCACCCAAACTAGCTATGTAATTACTCACTAAGAGCTCTCAATCTTGCTACTCTAAAGAGCTCAACTAGATGAATGTAAATAATAAAGCAAGCTCTCAATTCTAATTACACTAAAGAGCTTGTATCAACTAGTTTCCAAGAATGTAAATAAGTGAGTATGGTGATTATACCGACGTGTAGGGGATGAACCAATCACAAGATGAATATATAGCCAATCGCCGGAAGAATGCCAAAGACAAGAGACAATCGATTTTCTCCCGAGGTTCACGTGCTTGCCAACACGCTACATCCCCGTTGTGTCGACCAACACTTGGTGGTTCGATGGCTAAGAGGTGTTTCACAAACCTCGTCCACACAATTGGACACCGCAAGAACCGACCCACAATTGAGGTAACTCAATGACACGAGCAATTTACTAGAGTTACCTTTTGGCGCTCCACCAGGGAAGGTACAACTCCCCTCACAATCACCGGAGACGGCCACGAACAATCACCAACTCGTGCCGATCCTCCACCGCTGCACCGAGTCGTCTAGGTGGTGGCAACCACCAAGAGTAACAAGTGAAATCCGCAGCGCAACACGAATACCAAGTGCCTCTAGATGCAATCACTCAAGCAATGCACTTGGATTCTCTCCCAATCTCACAAAGATGATGAATCAATGATGGAGATGAGTGGGAGGACTTTGGCTAAGCTCACAAGGTTGCTATGTCAATGAAAATGTGCAAGAGAGAGAGCTTGAGCCGGCCATGGGGCTTAAATAGAAGCCTCCACGAAATAGAGCCGTTGTACCCCTTCAATGGGCACACTGCGGGCTGACCGGACGCTTCGGTCAGACTTGACCGGACGCTGGCCCTCAGCGTCCGGTCGCCCGATGGACGCCAAGCGTCACTAGCTTCAAACGCTGTTCGTCAGATTTCAATGGCTACGTACTTGACCGGACGCTCCGGCTAAACTGACCGGACGCAGAAGCCTCAGCGTCCGGTCGTTTTCAGTAAGCTCCCCGAGGCATATTTCTTCGACCGGACGCGTCCGGTCCACCTTGACCGGACCTAGACCAGCGTCCGGTGCAGTACCCTAGGTACTGTGCTGACCGACCAGCTCGACCGGACGCATGCTACCAGCGTCCGGTGCTTTCAGACCCAGCGTCCGGTCAGTTGACCGACGCCAGCGTCTTCACGACCAACTCGTTTTCACTTCTAACTTCTTCACCCTTGCTCCATTGTACCAACCACCAAGTGTATCACCATGTGCACATGTGTTAGCATATTTTCACAAACATTTTCAAGGGTGTTAGCACTCCACTATATCCTAAATGCATATGCAATGAATTAGAGCATCTAGTGACACTTTGATAACCGCATTTCGATACGAGTTTCACTCCTCTTAATAGTACGGCTATCTATCCTAAATGTGATCACACTCACTAAGTGTCTTGATCACTAAAACAAAATGGCTCCTACATTTTATATCTTTGCCTTGAGCCTTTTGTTTTTCTCTTTCTTCTTTTCCAAGTTTAAGCATTTGACCATCACCATTGTCATGATCTTCGTCATTGCTTCACCACTTGGAGTAGTGCTACCTATTTTATAATCATATTGATAAACTAGATTAGCACTTAGGGTTTCATCAATTAACCAAAACCAAACTAGAGCTTTCAGTTCTGTTGGAGAAGGCGAACTTTTGGGTTGCGACCTTTTTCCTGTGCCGGACCTAAATCAAGGAATAGGTCCTATATTTGGGTGTTGGAGTCAGTCTAAGGGTGGTGACCGGTGAGGAGCACAACGTACGATAGATCTAGCTAGGAACCAGTTCCATGGAAAGCCTGGGAGAAGTTGCATGGAACTAGGAAGGATCTGATCATCCCTGCGAACCATATCTCGAATCCACAAAGCAGCAGAAAATCCCAGCCTGGTTCTCTTCAATTCGTTGCCTTTGATCAGAGCCCTCTGTCCAGTGTCTTTCAGGATATTTTATTATAGTTTGAGTCTATGTTTAAATTTCATATAGTCATATGTAGGTGTGGAAAACAGCGATTGTGGAGTCAATAATAGCACTACATGATATGAAGTCACATGCGAATTCTCCAGAATAGGGAATGTTGGGAATATTGCTCCACTTTGATCACTTCGCGTATCATTGGAAAAATCTTTGATTTGATACAAAAGGTTGATAGGGTGTGAAAGGTCAATTTAGGGTCTATAGGCTCCACCTATATATATAGGCCAGATATTGCGTGTGATGTTTCTTCAAAAAAGAAGAGTGGCTTTAATTTGGATAATGCATATTGAAAACAGGTGGACGAGGCTTGCATGATAGAGGAATTTTCCTGTGCCAATACATTAAGGTATTTTTTAATGTAGGCATGGCAAAAGGAAGCAATAGAAAAAACACATGATTTGACATAGGGAGAGATTTCATGCATCCGATGTCCTCGGCCTTTTAAATTTGTATAGAAACAGCTATCCATGTTTTCCTCTAGATCCATATTTTCTATGTTTATAGATGCATCGTCATAAATAATGCTAGTATTTTATTTAGATCTATAAATTTTAGAAAAAAAATACTTCATGTTTAAGCCAGCAAGAAAACTTTTGATGATTTTTTGGCTGAATTTTCAGTAATTTTGGGCGTGGTCGAAAAATTTCAGTACCGAAATTGAAAACCCTAAAGATAACACTGCAAACAAGAGTATTCTGTTGTACAAAACTCCCCTAAACAAATAACATGTAACGATAATGCTACTTACCTGACGTCTAGATGCAGGACCACATCCCACTAAGTAGCCCATGGTTTACCTTCTCTCATGAAGTCTTATCAATTTTCTCGCATCCTGTTCTGTGGCACTCCTGGCCTCCATCTCCTTCTCCAATCCCCTGTTCATCACGAGCAGCCAATCCTGCACCACGGCCCCATCCCCGCCACCCCACTTGCTTGATGATTAGGTCACGTACCCCCTCCACCTCCCTGAGCTTCTTCTCGTAGTCTTCCTCAACCGCTGTTCGTCTCGCGGCGCCGCCGTCCTGCTCCTCCAGCCACTCCATCACCTCCGCCATGGCGGCCTCCATCCGCCCCTTGTCCTCCTCATCGATCTTCCTTGCCATGCCACCGTCATCCTGCACCGTGGCGCGAACGCGGTACAGAGGCCTACGACGGAGGTGTACGCTAGCTCTGCAGTTCTCGACGTCCCCCTAACCCGAGCTTGCTGGATACCGTAGTTCCCAACCAGATAGGTTGTGGCCGCCAACGATGCCATGTTTCAAGTGTTTCAGGTGTTTCGAATGTATGTTTCAAGTGTTTCATCTTGGTGTTGCATATGTTGCAATAGTTACGCGTGTTGCACACATACGTTTTAAGTGTTTTAGTTGCTTCAAACGTATATTTCAAGTGTTTCATCTGGATGTAGCAAAAGTAGATCTGGATGTTGCATATGCATCCATGATGCAATCGAATGTTTTAAGTGTTGCTGGTGTTTCATACGTATGTTGCAAGCGTTTCATCTCGATGTTGCATAAGTAGATCTAGATGTTGCGTATGTTTGCAACGGCTACACATGTGTTCAAGTGTTCTTAGGTTTTTACAAGTGTTTCAAACGTATGTTGCAAGTGATTCAGCTAGTTTGGACGTATATTGTAAGTGTTTCCATTGGATCTTACAAAAGTAGATCACATGTTATAATAGGACCCACCTACCGCAGCCGCCTGCTACAGTTGCTGGGGCGCCACCGTGGGTCACCGTGCAGATACTTGAGGCTGGCAGGCCCATCCATGGCGCACATCCACAGGCGGGGGCAGGTGACTGGGACCCACATGGTTTCTCGTGTGTGGGCACGGCGTTCGGGGTAGGAAGCAGCGTTGGCAGCGAGAACAGGCCGCCTGTACACCCTCGGTGTTATCCCCTAAACAAATTACCAAACCATATCGTGAGCATTATGTATATGTGATAATGCATGTGATGGAAGGTGTAGATAATATTTTTATAACTTTAGATGATCAATAAAAATATTAAATGATAAGCTATTCCATAAGTCATATGTATCAAGTAGGGTTTAAAACTATTTTTTATTGAACAAAAATACTATAAAATATATATGTGGTGCTTAAATAAAGTTTGGAATATGAACTTTGTAGATGACAATGAAATACTTTCGGTAGAAAAATAACATTGCTAGCCAATATTTCTAATAGCCAAGAAATGCAACTTGGAATCAAATTCAGCTCATAGACTTAGAAGATTTTTAAGTATATAGACAGCTAGACAATGTCATGTTTGACAATTTATTTTGTGAAATCGAGTTAAGAGATGGTATTGTGTTTTAGCTCGGGTTGGTAGCCTAATATGCTCTCTTGAGCATGGGGAAGATGGTTTAGGTCCAGAAGCAACCGTTTAGTTGTTATAGGCACTTTAAAATGCATGCACGACACGTTCTTGGGCTGGCTCATCGGGTGGACGCGGTCACCAAGCTCGGGCACTCGGCGTCACCCGCCCATGGATGCCTCTGTCCTGGCTATGGCCTAACTGTCGTTGGCCCCGCCGCGCGGAGCCACCGCTACTGCCGCCTGCCCCGCCCCGCGCCGCGGCGAAGCCACTATCGGCGCCATCATCTTATCGTCGCATCCACGCACTGATGCCCTATCTCACGTTACCGCTAACGACGCCACCACAATGCTGTGTTGTGCTGCTACCACTCGCTCGGCCACCGCGTCCATGTGGGTTGTCCTGGCTATGCTAGCGCCGTCGCCTCGCCTTAACGGCGCTGCGGCCGCACAGGCCACGCCCCCACTTGCCTCAACACGCGCGCACGTGGTCTGGTCGTGTGTCACGTGGCGAGTGTGCAGACATGACCACGGGTCCGACCGACCGCTAGCTACCAAGGTGAGGATAGCCAAAGCTCGGACCCGTGTCCCTCTTTCTCTCTGTTGTCGCCGTCGGAGTCATGCCAGCACGTTAGACAGCGAGACGTCATCTCCAATCAATTCCGCTCGTCTATAGCCCCGCCAGTGAGTTCTCTAGCTGCCCAACCCCACCCAGCCATGAAGCACGCACTGCCAAGCTCCAATTTGGAGCTTTCCCCGCCGCCGTGCAGATAAGTCCATGTTCGACCGTGGACGAGGGTAGCCCTCCTACCGTCCCTCCTAAGCCAATTCACTGCACCACTAGTTTCACCTTTTCTCCCTCTACACCTTGCGCATGTTAGTGGAACCGCTATTGTTTCCCGTCACTGCTGATGCGACCACGCCACCGCGGTGTGCCGCCGCACGGCTTGGCCGCACGTGGCCATGCCTCTTCTGCCATCCTCCACCCCAACCATCCCTCGGCTAGGTCCATGGTAGTCTACTGATGCTCCCTCACTAGCTAGTTAGGTTCTTAGGTGCTCTAGATCGTCGGGGCAGCTGTGTCGCCGCTGCGGACGGTCGTGCGTCGCTGCAGCTTGCTCCAGCGTGTCCCGCCGCCCTGCGTTGCTGCATGGTTTAGGCGATTGGACCATAGTCAAAGGTCGGTCCGACCGACGCGCCAGCGCGAGCCTCTGGTGGCCGGCACGGTCGCATCGTGTCATCGCCCGCCGTGTCGCCTTGCGCTGAGTCACTGGGGGTACGCGCGGGTGAATTAGGAAAAAGTTAGAGGGTTAAGTAAGAAGATCTGATAGAGGAGAAAATAGTGTTAGTACTTAGTTGTAAATTGGCAGGAGTTCGAGGTCGCTTTTGCAAAATCACCAACGCATGCGGGACTCCCCTGTCGCAGGCCGCCTCACGAGAGGGCCAGGCTCGCGTGGGCCGTGCTAGCGGGCCGCTGCGCGCGCTGTGTCACGCAGGCCACGCGGGAGATTTAGTTTTCTTTTTCATAAGGAATTAGTAATGGTTTTCTAATTTAATTTTTGAGCTGATCTTTGGTAAATCATATAAAATCATGTAGGTGTCCAAAAATTGTGAAACAAATGTTTTTAGGTTCCTAAAATTGTGCTCTATTGGTTGGTGTATTTAGTTCATGTTTATACGTGTTGACATTTGGAGCTATTAAATCATTTGAGGATGCTTAATAATATTAAGCTAATTATTGTAGTAATTTTTGTTGTAAATTGGTGATAGTTTTAGTCCTATAATTTTTATAGTAGCTTTATTGTATTATTATGTGCTCATTATAATTTTTGTAGCCTTAAAATAGACTAAGCATTAGGGTAGTTAAGTGCTATTTGTTTCAATACACATTAAAACATTAGTAGAAATAAAGATATACCCTTAAATTACAAAATTGAGTGTTTGTTAGTTGAATCCAACACCTTGCTTGATGAAGATGATAATTAGCTTAGTATCTTAGTCATTAGAGCTAGTTTAGTAGCTTGGTATGCGCATTCTTAGTTTAAGAGTTGTTGTTGCTTGAATGATAAGTGTTGCATCATCATAGCATGCATATAGAGAACGAGTTGGCAGAGATCATGACCACCGGCGATCACGAGTTTGAGGAGATCATCGAGGAGTACGAGGAGAAGATTCCTGTGCAGGAGGAGGTCCCAGAGCCGCCACTGACTGACTCAGTTGACACCGCGCCTGCCTAAGACAAGCCCCGGTGTATAACCTCTATTTCATAATTCACCGTATATATATGTGTTGTGCATTTACGTTACTAGAATTTTATGGAAACCATATGCATTGATACACTTGTCCTAAGAGTCTTACTAGTGCATGTTTGAGTAGATGCTATGCTTAGGTCATCGGTAGCGTGAGTAACCTGTCGTTGATAACAATAGGGGATTATTATTACTCTCATAATAAAATGATGAAAGAAAAAATGGAGACAGGACAGGAATATGGTTTGGGTATTGTTGGGTGTAACAGGTTGTGTCCCGTGGCCAGCGGAGCTTAGCTTGGTTACACTATTTTTCCTGTTTGTGTCGATTAAGGATCGTCTATTGTTGTGGATGGTAGTCAGTTCATAGACTTATTATCCTGAGCACATACTTGCTTATGGGAGCGGGAAGTCTTGTTACGCTCTTGTCATGGGTTCTGACTCTTTTCTGATCGACTGATTGGAGGCGGAGAAAGGTGGAGGTCTAAGCACCATATTGAGATCGGGTCTCAAGTGTGGGGGCTTGGAGTCCAAGTTTGGACTAGGACCTAGACTCCGTGACAGGAGTGGAATGGGTTGGTCTTGTTTGTGCCTAAGGTACAAATGGGGCATGTGTTTCGAGGTACCCAGCTGGGATACATTAGTTCACAAATTGCCGTTTCTGTGAGACGGTATGACTTGAATATGGTCTAGCACGATAGTAAGAACTGAAAGATGAAAGATGTTTGAAATGGTTCTGATTGCTTAACCCTTACTTGAAAGTAAAACAGGTGCTTGCCTAGAATGGTTAGCTAATGAAGTGTGGCAAAACCCCTCGAAATAACACATCCTCGAAGGCACTCGCCTTCCACCAGGCACTAAGCACCCCGAAAGCAAGCTACAATGGACGGATTTCGTCGAGCACATCCCAAGGGAGAGCGCGAATAATCCACATTTTTCTCCAGGATCCAATAATGAGAATGAGTTTACAATACTTAATCAATTCCATACAACCAGAGTTCTTAGAAATACATTATTACATTACCAAGTTCAGAGCGTGAAAATTAAACAGCGGAATAAAAATAAACATATATCGATAATATACAAGGATCCGTCTGTGCACACCAGAAGAATCCTCCACACAACGGCTACCCTCAAGTTGCACCTGCAACAGGGATAAATAAACCCTGAGTACACAATGTACTCATAAGACTTATCTGACTAGTGAGAATAATTTCCCGACTCTAAGTGATATGATAAGCTTTATGGTTTGTTGGGTTCCTTTTTGCGGAAAGCAATAATAATAGTGAATCCTTATGTATGTTAATTTTTAGCATTCATGATTAGTTCATTATCTAACCATTCTATGTAAGCACCTGTTCTACTCTCAAGTAAGAGTTGAGCAAACAATTCCATTTTACCACTTTCCATCTTTTAGTTCTTACTACGGTGCTAGACTATAGACAAACCGTATCGGATCGTCGGTGATTCATGAATCAATGTGCCTAGCTGGGTACCCCGAAACACACGCCCTGCTTGCACCCCAGACACAAGTAGGACCAATCCACCACTCTCCTGTCATGGGGTCCAAGTCCCCGTCTAAACTTGGACTCCAAGCCCCCGCTCCTAAGTCCCGGACTCAGTGCGGTGCTTAGACCTCCACCATCCCCACCTCTAATCAATTGGTCCAGAAAGAGCCGGAACCCACGATAAGAGAGCAATAAGTCTTCCCTGTGCCCATACACAAGTATGTGTTTGGGATAATAAGTCTGTGACTTGTCTAGAACCCAATGCAACAGCCGGTCCTTAATCGACACAAATAGGGAAACAGTGTAACCAAACTATGCTCCGTTGGCCGCAAGACACAACCTCTTACACCCACCAATACCCAAACCATATCCCTACCCGGTCTCCATTTTCCTTTCCATCATTTTATCATGAGTGATAATAATAATCACCTATTGTGAGTAACGACAGGTTACTCACGCTACCGTAATCCAGAGCATAGCAGCTACTCGACCTATACTAGTAGAACTCATGTAAGTATTTCTATGCATGTAGTTTCCATAAAATGCCTGTAACGTAAATGCATATCATATATATATATACATATATATATATCGAGTGATCATTCAAAATAAGGGTTATGCACCGGGGCTTGCCTTGGATAGGCGGGGTGTCAGCAAAGTCAACGACTGATGGCTCTGGAGCTCCCTCCTGTATGAGAATCTCCTCCTCGTACTCCTCGATGATCTCCTCATACTCCTACTCGCCCGTAGGCACGAACTCTACCAACTCGTTATCTACATGCATGAAATAATGATGCAACACTTAATAATACGACAACAACAACTCTTAAAATAAGAATGCATCTATTAAGCTACTAAGCTAGCTCTACCGACTAAGACGCTAAGTTACCTCTTATTACCACTAAACAGGTATGAAACATTGCATGTATTATCTTAGCAACTAAAGGCATCCTTATTCTTATTACCGATTTAATATATATACTACAACAAGGAATACTTAGCTACCATATTTCTCAATATATTCCAAGGCTACAAAAATTACAGTGAGTACCTAATAATGTTATGAGTCTACTGTAAAATTTTTAGAGATAGCACTTCTACCATTTTATCACAAAAATTCATTCTCTAAATAATCATAATAACAACAAGCATTTTAAAACAAATACAATAACCCTAAGGATACCACAGAACTGTATGAACTAAATACACTAAAAGATAGATTATGAATTTAGAAACCTAACAAAATTTACTTCACAATTTTAGGACACTTACATAATTTTATATTAATTATCAAAGATCAGTTCACAATTTACATTAGAAAAACATTAACTAATTCATTAGAAAATAAAAGGACGAAACAGCCCATCGCGGCCCATCACGGCTCGGCCCACGCACGCGCAGCGCAAGTGCACGCGTGGCCCGCTGGCGTGGCCCAACCGCGCAGCAATGGCCCGCAACGGGGAGGCCCACACGCGCCGGTCACTTATGCGAAAACGCCCCCGATCTAACTGTTATTCCCCTAACTACTATGCGGCCTATTCCTACAGTCTAGACTTAAGCAAACTGGCCCTCGAAACAATCAATCTTCACAACGGTCAGATCCTCGGGCCACCCCCGCGCGCACCGACGCGGCAACGACGGCACTGGCGGTCATGCCGGCCAACCGAGACCTGCTCCGACCAAGATAGCGAGCCGAACAACATCTACAACCCTAGTGCCTACCCTGGCAAGGTCTACAGGGGTGGCAGAGCTCACGGAAGCGGCGGCCAAGGCGCGTGGCCATGCACGACGGCACGCGCGACCACGCCGGCCACCCTAAGCCCCCACGGGGAAAGCTAGCTAACTTTAAAGCACCACTATCATATCCTAGTAGCTATTGTGGTGCTGGTTAGGCCAGGGAGGGACCGGGTGCATCTGGCCACGGGCACATGGCAAGCTCCACGATGGACTGTGGTGGCGCAACCATGTCAGCGGCGCTGGGATAGCAGCGGCGGTTCAAGTAGGGTGCGTAGGGGGTGGAGGGGATCAAGGCGAAGACAAGGTACCACGTAATTGGATGGAGGTGGATGGTGCGAGGCTAATTTGGTGGGCGTCGCCGTTCGGTCTTAAGATGGTCGACGGTGGGGAAACTTCAAATTGAGGCTCGGCACGGTACGGTTGCAGCAGTGGGCGGGCTTGGCACGTAGTTAGGTCCCCTTTCAAGCCTCTAGCATGCGCAATTACTTGGATTAGACCGGGCACTGCGAGCTAGCCTTAGCGCGGCTTGGTGACGCCGGCACGACGCCATGTAAGGAGGAGGTGGCCAGGGAGCGCAGCGTGGCGATTGCCACTCAATAGAAGAGGACAAGGGCACATAGACATCGGCTACACATGCGCGTACGAGTTTGGCACGGCTCATGCGGCCGCAACGCCTTAATTGGCAAGCTGACGGCGACACGACCATGTGCTGGTGCAGCTGGCGTGCGCAGCAGCGGCAGAGGCCACGCGACGCAAGCGGCGTGGGGGCACACGAGCGACCTAGCAAGAGCAACCACGGCCCACAGCAGCGAGACGCGACGCGAGTGGCAGAGGCCCGGCAGCGGGGCGCTGTGCCAACTCGGCAGGACGCGACCGACGGCGGGCAGGTGCACAAGGGGGCAACAGCCAGTGACTGGACGACAGGCGGCCGGTGGCATGCACAGTGGCCAGCTCCGCCAGGCGACAGCCAAACCAGGGCGGCATCGGCCGGCCAGCGTGGGCAAAGCCGGCACGGCAGCGCCGAGACCGCACGCGGTGACCGCGCACGGCCTGCGAACTAGCCCAAGGACGTGTTGTGCACGATTTTTAAAGCGTTCTAAAAACCTAAATCGTTGATCCAATCGCCAAACCACTTATGCTATACTTGAGAGGGCATGTTAGGCTACTAAAACCAGCCATAAAACCATATCACTCCATAGCCCAATTACTCTACAAAAATTGTCAAACATAGCTTTGTCAAACCATTTTTTTAGACTCACGAAATCGACTAGTCTTGATCGGATTCGCGTCAAATTCGATTTCCATGCTATTAGATATGTTAGCTAGTGAATTCATTTTTCGACCGCGGGTATTTCATCGTCATCTACAAAGTTTGTACTTCTAACTTTATTAAAATTCTGTATATACGTTCTATAGTGTTTTCGTTCAATAAAAATTCACGAACATCCTTACTTGATAATCTCATATGTCACGATGAACATTTCGTTATGCATTTTCGTTGGTCGTTTTAAGTTAGGTAAGTTGATCTACACCCTATATTACATACATTAACATATAAGTATGATTCTCATGTAGTGTTTTAGTAAACGATTTACAGTGTAACACCGAGGGTGTTACATAAAGTAATCATGACTGCTAATTAAACTTGATCTTAATGACGTACTTCTAGTAATGCTTTTCGCAAACAAAAAGAAAACAACATACCGATATTGACTATTATATTCTTGAGAGTCGGGAAACTATTCCCACTAGTCGGGTAAGCCTTGCGAGTATAATCATTTCCGCTAGATGTTTATTTTCATTTCGCTGTTTAATTATCGCACTCTGAACCTTGGTATTGTAATAAATAATTTTTAAGAACTCTTGTTGTATAAAATGGACTAAGTATTATAACCTCGTACCCATTACTGGATTTTAGAGGTAAAACGTGGATTGATTCGAGTTCTCCCGTGGGGTGTGCTTGACAGAACTGTCTGATGTAGCTAATTTTTGGGGTGCTTAGTGTTTAGTGGAAGACGAGCGCCTTCGAAAATGTGTTATTTCGGCCGGTTCTGCCACACCGCCGTGAATCACGTGCGCACGCTCCGTTCTGTTACGCAGGAACAGACGTGCTTCAGCGCTCCAATCTTTTTTTTTTTTTTGGGTCGCGGGTTCGATCGGACGGGTGGAATTAGATAGCATTACAGGTTGGATGGGTGCTGCGTCTAGACATGTCCTCAGCCGGACGTTCGGACGGTAGCCTCTCTCAACATGTAAGTATGTAACCATCACATTTGATCATGTGTCGTCACAGAAACTGGCCCGCGGCCAGTGGGCCCTTGCCATCGGTTACATTCTATGGCTGATCTTTTAGTTGAACCGAGCAAGTACGGCTACCGGATTACCATTTCTCTGCTCGTGCCGGTGAACTGGTTGCGACGGTGGTGTGATTCCAGAAACGAAATTCTCTGAAGTACATACTCAAATGGCGTGGAGCCCAGGCAGCCGCTGAAGCACGAAAGTAAATTGCTGAGCGATCATACCCGCCCTACTTTTCTTGAAAAAGAAAGGACTAGCCGGCCTAAACGGACCAAGCGTTTTGTTTATTCATTCGTCCCGCAAAGGAGGCCGATCGGAGGAATATAACTTTGCGGCAGCACTCGATGATCCCTTGAACCACCTCTTCATGATTAGCGTGCTAATGAACCCGCCAAAAGCTTTCTCCTCCCGCACGGCGGCCACTAAACAAGAAGGACGGAGCTTTCACTCCACCGATCAAATCATGATTGAGTGCAATGCTCGCGCCGGTATCCGTCTAATCTGCCTGTCCCAGCCGTATCCCGTACTGTATGTATCTCAACCATCTTTGGGATGGGAATTCGAATGAATCGAACGCCTTAACACGGCGCCACCAACCTCGCTCGCTTCGCTGCAGCACGGCTCGGGCTCTCGCTTTGCAGTTTTTGCACTCCGCAGCTGCAGTCCACGCTTTGCATCATAACAGCCAGCTGCAGTCCACGCTTTGCATCATAGGACTTGTTTAGTTCCACCTTAACTTCTAAAAAGTTGCTACAGTACCTGTCACATCGAATGTTTGCGGCTCATGTATGGAGCATTAAATGTAGACGAAAAAAAAACTAATTGCACAGTT
The DNA here is from genome assembly GCF_019320115.1 of Miscanthus floridulus. Classification (NCBI taxonomy): domain Eukaryota; kingdom Viridiplantae; phylum Streptophyta; class Magnoliopsida; order Poales; family Poaceae; genus Miscanthus; species Miscanthus floridulus. Next base: position 129,617,345 of record NC_089584.1, read on the forward strand.
TGGTGGGAAATTACGAGACGAACGTTTTAAGTCTAATTAGTCCATGTTTGAACACTATTTATCAAATAAAAACGAACATGCTACAGTAACCCAAAATCCAAATTCCTCCAACTAAACGAGGCCATAACAGCCAGCCAGCGGGTGGACGGCAGGACACGCTTTCTGCTACGGAATGGGCGGAGTAGCAGGCCGGCAGCTGGTTGATTGCAGCGAGCTGCGCGCCGTACTCTACCTCGGCCACATTGGCACATTCTGATAATTGCACACTCTCCTTTCGTATTCTATTAAAAATATGAATTAAGATCATAGGTTGTACTGTTAATTATTAATATGGCATAATTCATCGTCTAAGCCCGCATCACGCCATTCAAGATCGGCGATAGAGCTTGAAGCAAGATATACGATGGGCCAACAATGCTAACCTCAAGGGGTATTGATATTTAAGACTAATAATTATTGTTTGCTCAAAAAGAATCTCGAAAGAACAATGAAAATATATGTGTAGTAGCTTTTTATAAAAAAAAACAGAGTTCATGTAACTACACTAATACTACAGTCATATCATAACATTTCTGTCGGGTTCATAAACCCGGGTTCCTCATGGACCTGCTTCCCAGCAAAAGCTCGGCCTAACAGACAACGTTGCGAATGACACGCAACTCCTGGGCCGGCCCAAAAACCTAACGACAGTCCAGAAGAGCGATCCAATCTCCGACTGGAAGGCCTGGCCAAGGAGGAACAGCGCCCGCTTCCGACTCTGGCCCGCCTCTCCGACCGGAAGGCCTTGCTTCCGACTCTGGTCCGCCTCTCCAACCGGAAGGCCTGGTCAACAACGCTTCCGACTTCGACCCGCGTCTCCAACCGGGGATACACCCAACCTCTGTTTACAGCTCTTCTCCGACTGGCGCAGTCGGAGCCAACTGGGACCAACCGACCGGGGACGCCCGCTCGGTGAGGACCAGAAAACGGGCAGAGCAAGTAAAGCAGGACGCTCAAGTCAAACCGTAAAACCAAGGACCGTACCCTGTACACCTACAGGACAGTACCGACATGACATGTCAGAAGGGTGCCCTGCAACCTTCCCGCCATGTCAGAACCCAAGCAGTGTTGTGGGCGCTGACGATTTACCCTACAGTGTTGTAAGCGCCATCAATTCTCATACCAGACAAACACGATAAAAACCCCCACATGCCTCTGGGCATCGACAATGTTGTGGTCGCCATCGTTTGCCATACATGATGAATACGGTAAAACCTCCCACATGTGTTCTGACACAAACAGTGTTATGGACGCCTACCATCATCTTGTACCCGACGACGTGGGCAACAAGACTTAGTAGCATACGTACTCTCACTCTCTCTCTCTCACTTGTAAAGGTTGTCCCCTTCATCTATAAAAGAAGATGTGCTCTCTCCCAACAGGGAGATCAATCAGACAACAACTGAAACAGGCTCCAACGATCCGAACGACCAACGATTCCAACAAATAACAGGCGTTCAAACACTTAGCACATAGTGTAGCTCCCGTCACTCTTGACCCTTCAGACCAGAGTCCGACCGGACCTCTTGCACCTCCCATCTTATTCTCTTCCATTTGTAACACCATTGCAAACTTCGAGCACCTGAGGAATAAAGTCATCAACCAACTTAAACTGGACGTAGGGCACGTTGCCTGAACCTGTATAAACCCTGTGTCATTGAGTGTTAGGCTACATCCGATCACAACGTACGACAAAACTACAAATATTTACGTGTTGATCACTTTCTGTACCGACAATTTCATTTAAAATATATAATTCATAGAAAGTGAAAATTATTGGTAATAATATAATATTAAATAATTTGATGAGTTGTTAAGGGAATATTTTGTGATTATACTCAAACATAAAATATATACTTCTCACTATACTTGATCTGCTTGATGGCACACCTTATATATTTAGCTTAAGTTATTTTTTATATATTAGTAGTGACAGAAGTGGGTAGTTTACAAACATATATATGTGTAGGTCATAGTTATTTAAACAATTTTTCATAATAGTTAATATCATATGTTGGCAACTTGTATGTAGAAGATCTGAGAGATGTTTCGATTTATTTTTAATAGTGGTGTAAATGGTAAATACGAATTTAAGGGTTTACTTTGATTATATATCATAATGGTGGGTGGGTGATTTATATGTAAATTTGGTGGCTATGACAGATTTTGTTTTACAGTGATATAGATTGGTAATTTAGATGCCAATCTAGCATTACTTTGAATTGTTTTCCATAATGGTTGTAGTGGGTATTTTTTTAAGACAAAATAGATCTAGCGGCTACTATAATCAATGATGATTAGAGTTTACTGTATTGATGGCTCAATCTTTTATGATTTTTATGAGAATTTGTCAGATTTATTATTTTTTCTAGTGCCAGGTTCATTCATAAACAGGATGTATGAGTTTGTTGCTTAGAGCCTCTTTGGCAAGGGTCCTGCTGGGGCTTCAGCTCCGGCTTCTGCAGGAGCTGTGCCAAACGCCTTGTTTTGGAAATGGCTTTGTATGGGGAGCCGGTCAAGAGCCGGAGCTATTTTTTGCCTGCGCAGGAGAAGCCTAAAAAAACGAGCTTCGCGCGGCTCCTTGCTGTGGGTTCACGTCGTCTAGTGCGAAGGAGCCGTTTTGCCAAACGTTTTCCAGAACGGCTTCAGCTCCTCCAGAGGAGCTGCTCCTTCAGAGAAGTCAGAGCCGGAGCCATTTTCAGAGGAGCCAGAGCCTAGAGCCATGCCGAACAGGCCCTTTGTAGTATATGCAATAGCACAGTAATTTATTCGAGGATGCTATTGCGATTGATTTCTTTGTTTGACCAGCATCTGAACGCCTATGTTTCAAGTATTTATAATCACTAATAAACAGTGTATAGTAAGGCGGACCCATGGTCCATTCATAACGTCCAAGAGTTTAAAGGGAGGAAAGCTCTCCAACTACCCCTCATGCAACCTTAGTGAGCAACCATATACGGGACCCAATCTAGTAGCTAGTACTAATCTAGTATACCACTTCACTCCTTTTGTATGTTGTTTTCTTGTTCAGTTGGCAACTGTTCGTAATACTAAACTTTGCTTCTCCTTTTAAATATACGGGGGGTGTATTTGTACACTAATCTGATTTGCTGAATATATGCTGATGACACCATCTGTTTTCGAACCTGCTGATTTGCATTTTTTTTTATTTTATGTTTTCCTCTCCTGAAAACCCGTCCATAGAATTTATGCACGACTCTTTATGGACAGGTTGTACATAATCAAAGCTTTGCAGGATGAAAACAATTTTGTGGATATGTCTTTTTTCCTTTTTAGCAGGCAGGAAGCCACTGCATTTATACTGAATGATGTGATGATATCACTCCACTGTTGAACAGTGATGAGCATGATTGATGTACAGGTGAATTAGACCTTGCGAATAAATACGTCAATACTGTTACATCAATCATGCTGTGGCGCGTGTATTCCAGAACCGCCCCGTTTGCTGGGAGGAATTATGGAAGAATCTGGATGAATTTGGATGAATATGGAGGAATTTGTGAGAAGAAAATGCTGTTCTGGATGAAAAAAGAAACAGATAAGCCGTGTTTAAAGGCACGCGAATGGGGCCTTGTGAAAGAAAATGTGCTTGCTCTTTTTTTCACCAATCTTAATCGAAAAGGTGCCAAGTAAAAATAAAAATGGAAGAACTAATCCCAACTGTACTTGTGCCGTGAACGCAAAACACAGAAAGAACAACAAGAATGGGGAGTCACAGAAGTGTTGCATTCCCGTGTATTTCGGTACGTACAGACAACTCTTTTTTTCTGGATTCTGGAAGCTCGGAAACGCAAAAGGTTATTGTACATGTCATCCACGAGCCTTGGCCGTTGCATGGAACAGACCAAGAGGAAAAAAAGAAGAAAAGGGCAAGGCGTGTGTCATTTTGGCAATGCAGACTGTAACAACAAACACTTGCATGGGTCGTCAAGCATGCAAGCAACAACCGGCAGGACGACGCACCGTCAACCAGACTGTAGAATGCAAGCGAGAATCATAAAATTCGCTCACGGTCACAATGGCTGGTGGTTTCGTTGCTTGGAAGGGGCTACCGGTCGCATTGGCTGTTCCTTCCAAGCTCCGATCGAACGGCCTGGGACGCAATGGCAGATGAGCAGATGATCCGTCTGCCGGTGCCGGTGGCTGGGGCCTGGGGCCTTGGTTTCAGTCCCCTCACGGCCTCACCAACCCAAAGAAAAAAGAAGAGCATCGTTCAGTGTTGCATCAGCCATCGGTAAGCTGTTCAGCACTGCGCACACACGTTTTTTTCAGTCACATCTTCAACTGTGCCAAGCAACCTCCCGTTGGATGGATTGGAAGGGATAAACAAAAGGTGCCAACGGGCTCTAGGCCTCTGACCGTGTGAGTTTGAGTATCCGTATCTTGTGAGGAGGAAGCGGGTACTTGTGAGGATCCAGCGGCCGTCAGTCATTTTTGCAGTCCAATCAACCCATGGCCGTAAAGCGTTTCTCCGAGTTTACCTCTCTCAGCAAGGATTATACTCCCGTCAGTCATTTTTGCTGTCCAATCAATCTATACAAAACCACGTACATACTCCCTACTCCGTACGTCATAAAAAATACAACTATGACATCGGTACTGGTCAAACTAAACTTTATATAATAAATAATATTAGCATCTATGTTTTCAAACAAATTTGCTATAAAAACATATTTTATAACTAATTTAATAATACTTATTTTATATCTACGTAGATAGGCCATAAGCAACAAACAAATATTTCCTTTCTCTTCGTGCCGCTGTATCTCTCACCCGCCGTCTAAAAGTCTAGGATGCTCGAGAAGCAATGCGCCCACTTGAGCGACTGCGCTAGCGACGATGGCCAGAAGCCCGCCAGCGCCCATCCTTCATAAGTCGCATGGCTGTAAATATTATTGACTGATTTGGGGTGAAAGAAAAATATTATTTATTTATTGAAAAATATGATTTATAAGCTAAACGAATAGGACGCTAGTTCATAGCTTCTGAGCGTACAATCCTTTGAATCCGCACTATCGCTTTTGCAATAGTGGCAGGATGTCGGGGACGATCTGCCCTGTTTATTTGGGCTGGTTTGGCTTATAAGTTATGACTGAAAGTACTATTAACTAATTTGGTATGAGAAAAAAATATTATTCATTGCTTAATAAAACCTGACTTATAAGTTAAATACAACCAAACGAACGGCGGTGGGTGTCTAGGCTAAGGCACCTCTTCTCGTCCCCCGCTCTCTCCTCAGAGGTCCCTGCGGCTGGCAGATCTCGATCTATTTGGGGAGAAATCAATCCAGGTGCTTAGAGGTCGATTTGCCATGAAAAAAAATGATCTGACTGTCTTGAAACTCGATTTGGGTGGAGCCGTGGAAGGAGAGATGTAGACGTTTAGGGCAGACGAGCTCGTCAGTGCTGTCGTACAGTCGACTCGAAAGTGGACAGAATGAGAGGAAAATGGCTAAGCTATTTTTCTATTTCTAGCTGGCCCCACTTATAAAACCTACTTAGACCCTCTTTGGTAAAATATAGGAATAGAAAAACAAAGGATTAAAGTTGCATGTCACTTACAATCCTATAGAAATTGAAAATGAAGGAAAATTTCTAATGGAGCATTTGGATGGAGAAACATAGGAATGAGAAGAGAGAGATAGACACAGAGGAAACTTTCCGAGAGGTTGGACCTCATGTTAGAAGCTTGCTTGCTTTCTGCTTGTTGGCAGCCCGACGGGCTGTCTTACCTTCCTTTAAAATTCCTATGGATTGAGCCATTCCATAGGAATTTTATAGGATTGCAGGATGACCGATCAATTATTCCAATGGGCCACATAGAAAAAAAAATCTTCTAAGTTTAGAATTCTACAAAATTCCTCCATGAATCCTTTGATCCAAAGAGGCCTGTACTTCGTATGTATACATTTTCCATGCCATAAGGTCATACTGGTACTTTCGTGGTTGACCCCTATTTTTCTAGATACCACTTCTATTAGGTGGATGTTAACTTCCTTTTAGTTATCGAGTGGCACACAAGAAACTATCTAAAAATAAATAACACGTGTACCGGATCTTGAATATTATTAGATTCTTTACGAGTATAAAAATATTAATAATTTATGATATCAAACGAGTATTGTTAGATTCATTATGAAGTATATATATATATATATATATATATATATATATATATATTTTATATGTCTATTTTCAATCATAACTATTCATACTATTTTAAAATGTAGTAAAGCCTAAAATAGTTTAACCTATACCAGATCTAGAGTAATATAAAAGAAATGTTCACAACATAATATTGATCATCACGTAGAGTACTTTGATAATATAAATATGTCGTAAGTTTATCATTGCTAAAATCTGTTGTAAGTTTATCATTGCTAAAATCTGCCACTTTTTTTTAATAATTGGGATTCACATGCAATCGCTTGGATTTATCCACCATGTATTCTTGCTATGGAAGGAAAATAGGTCAACGATAAAATTTATATTAATCTCTGGAATGTTTCTTTTTTTCGTGAACAGAGCATTTAACTTCTCTATCAGAACAACTGTTTTCATATCTCAGGAACAACTGTTTTCATAGAATGGAATATTGTAAATCTTACAGGCTTTTACCAAAAAGATCAGTCCACAGATAAAGAGCAAGCATTTATCTGATAATTTATTTATATCCATAGTAAGAAGGAAGTACTACTAGCAGAGAGGAGAGAGAAACTAATTAAAAAACAAACAAAACGGAAGAGCGAAATGTGAAAAGACCGAGAGAGAAGAAGAGGCTCGTTTGAGGTGGTTTGGCTGTTGATTAATTTGTGGAGAAAGAAAAATATTATTTATTTACTGAAAAAATACGGGTTATAAACGCTGTCAGCGGTATCGTTTCTCCCTCGCTCTCTCTCCCTCCCCGAATCACACACACACAGGCAGGCAGGGGCTCCCGACTCCGTCTCTCTTCCCCCATCGCCTCACCTACGAGTGATAGGGGCGCGCTCCCTCTCTCTCTCACTAGCCCCTCGCCATTACTCCCTCATAAAGGAAGAACAGGGCAAGGAGGGAGGAAGAAGCTGAGCCGGGGAAAGAGGAGGTCCCCGTCCGTCTCTCTCACAGCTCTGAGACTCTGCAACTCCGGCTCGCCGCCTGCCTGCCTGCCAACCGCGCGGCGCGGCCACCACGCTAGCCCGTCGTAGGTGAACAGAGCCTGCAGTCGATAGCACAGTAAATTCCGCGGCATTCCATTCCCTTCCCTTTCGAAACGCACCCTGCATTTACTGCACGTCGCTCGCCTCGCCCTCCGGCCATCTGCGATCTTCAAATCTTTCCCTGTTAAAAGGTTCGTCTTGGCGTTGGTGGTGCCGTGGCGGTGTTCTTGTTACTTTTTCCTTCGTTCGCGCCTCGGCTGGTTCCTTCCTTCTTCTGTGTTCTGTTTCTGTACGGGCGATATATTTTTTATTGTTGTTTGGATCTTGATCTGGTCGGCTGAATACGTGCTTCTCCCGCAGCGGCCGGAGACGGGAAGGCCGGGCGCTTCAGGATGGCGCGCGAGCAGCTGGAGGAGTCCATCGTGGCCGACGGCAACGGCAAGGAGGAAGAGGTCGGGGTCATGGGCATCGGCGCCGCGGACGGCGCCGACGACCAGCACGGCGGCGGCGGCAAGCTCAGCATGAAGAGCATGCTGTGGCACGGCGGCTCCGTCTGGGACGCATGGTTCAGCTGCGCCTCCAACCAGGTTGGCCTCACCTCACCTTCACCTCAATCATGGCAGAGCCGGAGCGCCTCGAGCAGAATGGACAGAGCACCGACTCGACTGACACTGAATTTGCCTCTCGGTCGTGGTTCTGCAGGTGGCGCAGGTGCTCCTGACGCTGCCGTACTCCTTCTCCCAGCTGGGGATGCTGTCCGGCATCCTGCTGCAGATCTTCTACGGCTTCTTGGGCAGCTGGACCGCCTACCTCATCAGTGTCCTCTACGTCGAGTACCGCTCCCGCAAGGAGAAGGAAGGCGTCAGCTTCAAGAACCACGTCATCCAGGTATGGCTCCTCGCCTCCTTGCTTCGTCGTCGTCTCCGCTCCACTTTCTCCTCCCCGCCATAACATGTGTAACTGACGACAGTTTCGTCCCCTTTCCATCCGGGCTCCGGCTTTTTTGCCAGGAAAAAGAATGCTTTTTTTTTCGGGGTTCCGTTTGGTCGTTGTCGATCTGCCGTGGCTGCAAAAATGCCGCCTTTTGTGTAAACGGGGAGAGGGTATTGATCCCCCGGCCCCTCACGCGCCGCGCCGATGATATACATGCTTCTGTTGTGCTGCGTGCTTCCCATTTTGCCAAACGTAAAGTGAGCCATTCCATGATCCTTATCGCCCGCGAAATCGGAGGAAGCTCAGTTTGCGCAAGTAACAGACTGGGATTTAAGTGTGATGGTTTAATTAAGCAGTCGTTTATATTATAGAGAAAAAAAACTTGGTGGTAAGTAGTAGTAGCGTCCCTGATGGAGTAAATAATAATCTGTGTGAATGTGATGTTGACCAGTGGTTCGAAGTGCTGGACGGGCTGCTGGGCCCCTACTGGAAGGCGGCCGGTCTGGCCTTCAACTGCACGTTCCTGCTCTTCGGCTCCGTCATCCAGCTGATCGCCTGCGCGAGGTGGGTCGCCCGCGTCTGCTTGCTTGCTACTGCGCATCCATCCATAGCGTGACAGGGGAGCTGAACGAACCGTGGTGAGACTGAAGATCTCTGTGTGTGTGTGTCGTCGTGCAGCAACATCTACTACATCAACGACCGGCTGGACAAGCGGACATGGACGTACATCTTCGGCGCCTGCTGCGCCACCACGGTGTTCATCCCGTCCTTCCACAACTACCGGATCTGGTCCTTCCTGGGGCTCGGCATGACCACCTACACCGCGTGGTACCTCGCCATCGCCGCGCTCATCAACGGCCAGGTGAGCCCCCATCGCCATCGCCACCGATCCAGGAGAGCGCCATCCCACCACACGCACACGCACGCTGTCCGATTCCTATCCGTCTCTCTTGGCAAGCAGCAGGCTATGCTATGCTATTATCTACCAATGATTGACTGTCGCCGTCGTCCGTGCCGACGCATGCAGGTCGAAGGCGTGGCGCACACCGGCCCGACCAAGCTCGTGCTCTACTTCACCGGCGCCACCAACATCCTCTACACCTTCGGCGGCCACGCCGTCACAGTGTAAGTCTTTTCTTCTTTCCCAAACGAACTCAAATTACCAACTGTTAAGTACGTGCTACACTTCTACTGCAGCTTTAGCAGAATGTTAGTAGTTAACTAATACAACTACTAAGTTCGTTGTTTAGTTATTAAAAAATACTCTGAAGTTACTCCCTGAAGCAGAGAGAGCTGCAGAGGTGAAGTGAGGTTTTCACCAGCTGCAGCTTTTGCCTGGCGCCGGGGAGGACATCTCCGGATCGGAAACCTGCCTGCCTCTGGCCTGGTTTCCATTCCAATGGTCCCCCTCCCTGCCTCTCCATCCATGGTGGGCGAGTACCAGACCAGTAGCAGTACCACACTGCAACAGTGTAGTTAATCCTAACTACATGCATGATTGTGGCTTTATTTGCAGCTAGCTTATCTTAGCTTGCTCCACGACGTGCAGATCCCCATGAACAGTCAGGGCCACTTATATATACATACACATAAAAAAAGAACTTGTAGGCAGGGTGTTCTTGCTCAGTTGTGCGTGGTGGGAACCAGCTGCGGCCTGCGGGTTAGCCTGCAGGCATCCAGCGATGAAAAATGCAGTGATGTAGCTGCTAAAGCTCGGTGCGCTCATGTGCATCTGTGTGTGGAGTGATGCATCCAAAAGGGTCCCCCTACCCGTACAAGATATAGCCTATGAGGGGTGGAGAGAAAAGAGATGCAGGGTTAGCCACTTTGCATTAGAATAGGCGGCTTGAGGATGATCCCTTTATTCCCATTAGTCGTTCGTTCATTGCTTGCCCGAGCTTTATCTATTCTATTGCTGCCCTGCCTGGATTATTGTCATCGATCGATGGCTGTGGCTGTGGCTGCGGCATGATTAGAGGCCATGCGAGGAATAATTAGCAGCAGTGGTGGTGCTCTAGTGCGGTGTTCAAACGCCCTGGTCTTTAGTGGGCGCCGTTGGGTCGGGAGATCTGGGAATTTTCTATCTCCCCAGCTCCGCCATGTGGGTGCTTTGGTTCACTGCTTGTTCTAGTGCAGCAGGGGAAATGGGAAAGGAAACCTCATAGCTAGCACGGAGTTCACATCATGCCCCTGCAGGCGCAATTCATTCCTTGTTGCCCTCATGCAAGGGGCGACATGATGATGATAAGCTTGCAACCATCCATGGATTGGGACATTTGGTACTTAGGGCTGTAGGCTAGCCAGGGAAAAGCCTTGCTTGGTGGAGCAGAGGCGACACATGCCCACTTTGAGTAATGCATCTCCTAAAAAAAGAAGGCGAGCGAGTGTCTCTGTGCCATCTTGACTCACAGAGTCACGGTGCTCTTCACCCTTGCTGGATTCAAGCAATTGCTTCAGAGCTTATGCCAGTTAGGCTGTAGTTACTGCTCTGGAGACTGAGAGTGATGTGACAATTAGAGTAGTACTACTAGCTTAACATGCATCACGAGGTCTTCCTCAGCTGGAGCTGAGTGTGTTGGCAGCAGCAGATGATTAGTTTACTGGTAACGGCCTTATTTGGCCGCATTTGACGGGTACTCCACTCCATCATTTGACTGGAGGCGCTTGCATGTGTTGGCGAGAGCTTGCAAGATTCCTCCTGCCGCCAAGATCTTTGCAAGTATCCTCCTGCTGTGCCAGGTGCGTCACTGGGAGAAGCACTTGCCGCGCCGGATTCCCTTTTGCTGTCGTCGCGTATCATTTCATCAACTACTAAAGTCGCGGCATCATTGACTCGCATATGCAAGGCCGTTTTGTCCGTTAATTTCTCCTACTAGTATTTGTCTCTCTATACATATACACATACACTGATGATGTACAATAACTTTGTTAGAAGGGAAATGATTTGTGAAGCCAACAGCCAAGAAGAAAGAACTATATTGATTGAATGCAGGATTGCAGTAGGTAGTCAAGTTTTGTCTGACGAATGAACGAAAACAAGCTAATCCTACTTGTTTGTTTTATTGTTTCACAGGGAGATCATGCACGCGATGTGGAAGCCCGCCAAGTTCAAGTACATCTACCTGCTGGCGACGCTGTACGTGTTCACGCTGACGCTGCCGTCGGCGGCGGCCATGTACTGGGCGTTCGGCGACGAGCTGCTGACCCACTCGAACGCCTTCTCGCTGCTGCCCAAGACCGGGTGGCGCGACGCGGCGGTGATCCTGATGCTGATCCACCAGTTCATCACTTTCGGGTTCGCGTGCACGCCGCTCTACTTCGTGTGGGAGAAGGTGATCGGGATGCACGACACCAAGAGCATCTTCAAGCGCGCGCTGGCGCGGCTGCCCATCGTGGTGCCCATCTGGTTCCTGGCCATCATCTTCCCCTTCTTCGGGCCCATCAACTCCGCCGTCGGCGCGCTGCTCGTCAGCTTCACCGTCTACATCATCCCGGCACTGGCGCACATCCTCACCTACCGCACGGCGTCCGCGCGCATGGTAAGTGCTCTTGACCACCGACCCATTCATTCGTTCATTTCGTACGTACGTGCATATGCATTTGCATCCGTCGTTTCGCTTCTTTAAAGTGATCCATCCGTGACCGATCAAACGCAAGCTTCGAGCCCGTACGTGCTTCACGTACCAGCAGAGAAATTGCTGTTTGATGGCAGGCAAGATGAGATGCTGTACCTAACAACAACAATGGCATCGTGTACCCTGGCCGTGCGTTGCATTGCCGACTGGTACGAATACGAGTAGTGAGCAGTGACACAATCCGTTCATCCCATTGTCTAGTGCAGTACTCCTAGTCCCAGCAGCCGTGCACCTGTCACGAACAGTGGCAGGATTGGAACACACACGCAGCACAGGCCACAGAATAGACAGTGGAGATCCCTGCACAGGCAGCAGCAGGCAGTTCATTCATGTTAAATGCACAGAAGCACCGCGCGCCCGCCTACAAGGGCAAGGGCAAATCCCCAATCACTTGAATCCAGCCAACAGCCACATTAATTCTAAGCCGGCCCCGCCCCCGCGGCGCCCGACAACGATATGGACGACGATGGATCGGGGTGATCGGATCACCCCCCACGTCATGATCACCCATTCACCCCCATCGCCTCGGCAAATGCCAGTGTCCATGGCAGATCCATCTGCCGGCTGCTTCAGCCCCGGCCGAGCGGGCGGGGGAGGCCCGACCTTTTTTCGAGTACGGGCACGGCGGCGATGGCTACGCTCGCGTCCTCCGGCGTGGGTCAGTGGAAAGCAACCGTTGTTGCATATCGCTGACGTAGCGCCGATGCGGTGCTGATGTCCGGTGTCGTGCTGTCACGGAAGGAAAGACCCTCCTGGCAAGGCGCGCGACGGTCGGTGGTCGACGTCGCGGCACTGGCGCGCGCGTCTGGACTGCACTCGGCCGCTCGCGCTCGCTCGCAGGGATAGAGAGATGCCGCGGCCGGGCGCGTGCCAGCAGGCATCGTGTGGGGGATGGCCTGGAGCGCGAGAGATGGCTCCTCTGTCTCTATGGGATGGCGATGGAGATCTCGGTAAGAGCTGGAGGGTTCCTTTCCTCGCGCTCCTTTTCCCCCAGCTTTATTTCCGAAAGGAAATCGAGCAGGGGCCTTGAAAATGCCCGGGAAAAAGATGGTACTAGGAACAACTTAAGCCGGGTACGCGCGATGCTTATCTTATTCCTGTCCTGCACTTGCACAGCCGTGTGCTGTACGTTTGTATATTGAATTCTGCCTCATCATATCAGTGCTTCTGATGATCGAATTCTGACTATGCTTCACTGAAAAATGAATGCAACAGAACGCCGCGGAGAAGCCACCGTTCTTCCTGCCTAGCTGGACGGCGATGTTCGTCCTCAACATGTTCATCGTGGTGTGGGTGCTGGTGGTCGGCTTCGGGATCGGCGGCTGGGCCAGCATGGTCAACTTCATCAGGCAGGTCGACACGTTCGGGCTGTTCGCCAAGTGCTACCAGTGCCCCAAGCCGCCCGTCGCGGCGACCGTGCAGTCACCGGCGCCGTTGCCGCACCACTAGAGCGCCCGCCCGCGCACCGTGATGGCAGCGCCGGCTGGAGGCACGGCAAGGAGCTCCCCCCACTCTCCCGCGCGCGGCCGGCGCGTCGCTTGCATGCAGCCAGTGATAGTTGCTAGGTTTTGGTCGCCTTGTAATATACAAGCCTCCTCTTCTCCCCCCCTACTAGGGTAGTAGAACTCGATCAGCAGAGTCACGCACACAAGGCGGCTCGTGTCTCGTCGTCCCTGCCATAAGAAGATCTCGCCCCGATCGATCGGTCCGTCGCCCTTGGTGCCGTTTTGTTTTTGTTTGGCTTGCCACCAGTATTAAGTGTGAGTGATGGTCATGGCATATAAGGCTCGCTAGCTCGCTTGCGCTCTCGACTCATGTGATGTGAGAGCGAGCGGGAGAGTGACGATTCCATAATCCATATGATATGACATACATATCCTATAGGGTTCATTAGTTATTTTTTTTTCTCTTCTCCTTCCTTCTCCCTTGATTCATGGAGGTCGGTCCATGTTGTGTAGCGTGTGGGTAATTGTAATGGACTGGACGATTCCTCATGCTAGCTAAAGGCAAAACACAGTGGCCTTTGTTTATTGCCCTCACCTCGCTTTGGAGCTCCTGTATCCTCTTGGGTTGGGGCTGTAAAATGTTGCGATCCTTAGCAAGCTGCGACGCGCCCTTTTGCTTGGGTCGTGCCGCTTTTGCCGGGCTTCTTCGAAAGGACCACAAAGCGATGAATGGTGGCGACGGATGTTGCGGCCGCGTCTTGGGTCGGCGCAGACCATAATTACACGCACTCTTGTGGCCTTTCTGGATCGTAAAAGGCCTTGGTTTTGCGCATAGTGACACCGTGTCAATGGTCACTCTGATTAGCAGCAGCAGCAGCAGGTCTAATCATACCATACTCGTACAAGCCGGGTGGGTAAGCCTCACTTTCAAGGATTGGACTCCACTGCCACCACACCACTAGCGTGCTGCGTACAGTACGTCGTACTGCTGCATTATTGGCTTCCGGGTCACCGCAGCATCTAGACTGCTACCTATACGGACCTTGGTTACCAAGATTGCGCTTTTAATTCGCCCATGTGACCGATTGCAGCTGGGGAGGTGGAGAATGGGAGATGAGATGGATTCCCTGACCTTCTTCCCTCGGGCATCAGCCTCACATGGAGCCGGCATGTGCCTCCTTCACCGGTTTCTCTCCAGATTTCCTTTTGCGAGTTGCATGCATGTATCTGTGCTCCAAGTCCTCTCAACACTTGCCATCGAGCGAGGCCACTGGCGGTGGAGGCACAGAGCGGCCATGTGCCTGTCGACTACTTCACAGGTGGTTTAATCTAGCACCAAGTAGCCAGTTGATGACGGTTTTTCGTTTTGATTTGATTCCGAGTTCGGAGGGTTTTCCGCACATGGACATGGTTTGGTTTAATAACGCTCCTCCGCTCGAACCTCACAGTTCACATGCAGCTCACACTTGCCGTTGAAAGGAATCCCATGATGAGTTAATGAGCTTGTGCTTAGTGCTTGCCGTTTGCAACGGATTTGCATTTGCTGATGACGCTAGAAGATATTGCTAGAAACCAGCAGTGAGTGTAGCGTGCCAGAAACACACTGTTTTGCCTGATTTGTCGGTCATGAAGCTAGCTTGCTCATTTCAGGTGAAAGGGAGACGATAGCTTTCTATCAAGGAGGAAAAAACTTATCCTGATTGTACGGAGCCGATCAAAACCACGCTAAGGAATGTTAGCAAGCTTGATAAGCGTGTTCGGCTGATCCAGTGTCGGCTGATTTCGGTTGATTCAATAGTGTTCTGTGAGAGAGAATAAGCTGAAACAAGCTAAGAGTAGATCAGCCGAACACGCTATCACGTCGCTTTTTGCACAGAAGGGATGAAAGTGAGTTGAGATAGCAATATAGCATCCTTTTTTTTTTAACCAAGCAGCAATATAGCATCTTTACAGAAGGTTAGCGTGCTTTCGGGAAAGTATCGTTGCGTAATGCAAAAGAGCTTGGAGTTTGATGGGCCCTATTAGAAGCGGAACAGACCTAGACAGCCCATTAGTCCACATTATATTGGATCGCCTCTTGGCTCTTATGGAAATGGAGTGGAATAAGAAGCGACTGGAATCATAATTACAGTCGACCGAACTGCTTCATCAACATTTAAAAGAGGGCGTCGGTTAGTTCTTCATGTTTATGCACCATATTGAACGCATAAAATTATCTAGGCTGTACATCTTAACACTGCCTATGAAAATCGTACCCGTCTCTACCTATACTAGCAAATATACCCGTGCATTGTAATGGGAGAAGAAGATTATTATTATAATAATTCCATGATTATATAAACCACTATAGTCAAAATACAATCAATAAATTATCAAATTGATTTTATTAATGTAAAAAAGGGCTATAGTTCCAGCACCAACAACAACAGTGATTGGGATCTAGCACCAGAGGTCCAGCACCAGTAGGGTTCGGGATTGGTTGCTCTTGTTTTCTAAACAAGGTTCAATGCCATCTGGTTCATTTGAGGCTGAGGGTCATTGTCTTGGGATTTGATTGGACTTTATTTGGTTCGCTTGCTATGTTCCTAGTCTCATTTACTGGGTATTCGATTTGATCCAAGATCATTGATTCGGAATTTCATTCAATTTCATCTAGTTTACTTCAGAAGGTTGGATGCCATCAAGTCCCATGACTTTCTTTGAGGACCCATAAAATATGTAATCCTAATATCTGTTTGAGTCAGTAAGGAGCTAGTTGTCATGTCAAGGATTAATCTTGATTATGACGAAGACCTCTCTTGATTCCCGTATGGTATCTCTAATCGAGGATATATGTGTCCAAATAGTAGATACATGTATAACAAACTGCTCAAGATTTTGGATCTAGCTTAATTAGTTAGACCATTAGCTAATTTAGGTTATAATAAAAATAAGTTTTATTTATTATTAAAACTATATCACCAATTTGGCGATATAAATATTTGTTTATTAGAGACGGGTGAACCGATAAAGGGTTTAAAGATTCATAATTGTATATATATTCCATATTATTATCTTTATCTTTATATATAAGAAAAACGAGAAAGAGAAAAAGAAAAAAAATCAGAAAACAAAGCTGTGTGGAGGGAATGCACCCGCGACGCACGGACTTGGTGACTGAGCACATGAGAAAACGAAAAACAACAACAAAAAAAAAACAGGGGCAAAACAAAATTGTACGGACGGAAACGACATCGACTCGGTTGCGGGCTTGTGGCGGATGCTACCGAAGACGAAGGATGCAAGACCAAACCGAGTCATAGTTAGGCTGAAAGGCCACCGATTATGGGCTGGACAAAGTGAATACAGATAGAACCTGGACAGGAACAGACTGGAACGAAAAAATATACAAGAATACGGGATACGGAGGGAGAGGCAGAAAAAAAAAGTATGACAGAAATTTTGCCTCTTTATTACTAGGGAGAAGGGATAGATACACCAGTCTGTAGTTGACCCTACTTCACAAATAGCGTGTCACGATACATCAAAGAAAAAGAGGTCAGAGGACCTTAGCAAAGAAACCGAAACACGATACGTACGGCAACGAAAAAAAACAAAGGGTCAGAGCCGGAGCGCGGGGTCGGGTGGCCTGAGGAACTCGTTTTGGCCGTCTCGACACGTTTGGCCATGGGCAGAGAGCTCGTTTTGGTCGTCCCCTGTTTCGATTTGATACACTTCCCAGGCTCAATTTGAGCTCGATATAGCCGTGGATGGTGTGGACGAGGCTATCATCGAACTCAATTAAGGTGGCGCTGAGCTTGGCTTTGCTCACGCCAGAGTCGACGGCCAAGCTTGCCAACGAGCATGCGGGAGCATCCATGGCCAACCAACCTCGGTGCTTGGGTAAACGGAAGCAATGGGAATGTTTCCCTTTCCTTCTAGAGCATCCTGCTGATCGGATCACTATTGCATGCGACATACCGCCCAAATTGGGTATAAACTAATGGTAAAGTATATTTTTCAACCTCCACCTCAAAGCATAGTTCGATTTCAACCTTGACCTATGAAATTAACACACACTCCAACTGTCAGAAACCAGACAAACTTGATTCTTTTTCTGATTTTAAAATAAAAAAATCTGATTTGATACCTAAAAATTCATAATTATTTATTTAATAATTCATAAAAATATGAAACTAGTTTTAGTTTTTTTCTTCTAAAAACACCATCTATCTATTAATGTTGTATTTTGAGTTATTCGGATCTTACTTGTTCTAATAAGCACAACTACGAGCAATAAAGTAGTAGAAACAGGAATAAACCAATTCCAAAAACCTATATATAGATCATAAACAAGTAGAGAACATTTTTAGGGAAAAAATGGTACTAGTCTCATATTTTCCGATTTAAAATAAATTATTTATGAATGTTTAAATAGTTAATCAGATTTGTCCAATTGTAAGAATTGGAGTGTGTCCGTTATCTAGTTTCATAGTTTAAGGTTGAAGATCAAACTACCACATAAGTTTGAGGTTGGAAATTTTATTTTACCCTAAATTGAATCGTTAAAGGTCTAAAGGCACTTCAACAACAAAGCCTTTAAGTCCCAATCAAGTTGAGGTAGGCTAATAGCCAACATTCAGCAAATAGAGAAAAGTCAACTAATAGCTTTTTTTACTAGCCACACTTGCCTAAGGTTGGTTATGGCAAATTGTGGCTAGTAACCAAAGAACCCCTAGGTCTCCAAATAAGACATCCTCTATTCCCAACTTCTCACTAGCCAAAACCGGGTGAGGCTAACTCTATAAAGTGTGCATAGAATATAGAGAAGTTGAAGGATGGAAAGATATAGAGAGCAATTTATATTCAAATGTCTCTCCAAATAATGATTGAGAGATTGAGTTTACAAGAGACTCTTAGAGATGCTCTTAGGTGAGTCCCGTTTGAATCATGTCTAATAGGTACTAACGTGTTGTTTGGTTGTAAGCATTGGTAAAACAAATGTAAAGAAATTAAAGCTGTGGACGTTACGGCAACTCATACGATTTGAACCGATATCATTTCCATTTGTGTTACTGTTCTACCAACCAAACAGCACGTAACTTTCAATTAGCTAGATAGTTCATTGAGTTACTAGTTGACTACTAGATATAGTGACGCCCTATATAGATCCAAACATACTGTAATCCTGCTAGCGAATCACGCCCAGGGTTAAACAAACCGAAGTTAGCACTATCAGTTCACATCCAAGGTTAACAACAGAAAGCACGCTGAAAAATGACTAACCAAACAGCATGATGTGACATTGAATGGTATCAATCCAGAGTGAACCAGCTAGAGCTGCATGGCACCAAAGTACCAAACTACATGAACTGGTAGAAAATAACGCGAAACCTTGGCTGGTGGAGCAGCAGAATAACCAAGCAAAGAATGCTTACTAAGCCTCGATCAGAGCAGCAAGCAAATGACGCGAATTAATCAGCTTAACCAAAACCTGGGAATCCCAGAGTCACGTTCAGCTGAAGAGCTGTTGTTGGGCAGCCTCTGTATTCTGCCAGAGAACTCGTTAACCTAGGCCAGAAAAAAAACATATATCAATAATGGTTTCACGGCAGCAGATTAGACAATTAATTCCACTGAATAATCACTAATCATGCTGTTCCAAAATAAATGCATTTCTGGCTATGCAGCTAGACAGATACTTGTCTAGGTGCAGACGGAGGGAGTATTAAGAATCATGTGCATGAGATCATGAATACATCTAACATCATGCAAAGAAAAAGATGAAATAGATCGAGTTACTCTGGTTTTGATCAAAGGCAAAAGGATGGTATATAGATCAAGTTACTCTGGTTTTGATCAAAGGCAAGGGTGGTGTATAGATCAAGTTACTCTGGTTTTGATCAAAGGCAATCAATCATTTGTGAAAAGGCAGGATTTGACAGAACAGTGTATAAAAGTATCATCGGTAGCACAGAATCAGAGAATAGCATGCTACTTCCTGCCAACATCATTGCTAACATATATATACACTTGAAAAACTTATGATTTGTAAGAATGGCACAGGAATAAAATGGATAATAAGACAATAAAATAACTGTGCAGAAAGCAAGGTACCACCTTCCAGACTCAACAGGAAACACACTACAATATTTTAGGCCCATAATTTAACAAGCATTTGTTAAACAATTTGTTTTAACAGAACACGTGTCAGGTTTGAACATGCCAAACTGAAAGAAATAAAACTAAAAGTAATTATAAGCGGTTAAATATCCTGACCTTCTCATCAATCCATATCAGGGAACGCAGTTGATTATCGAGTATCCGGACCGCAACATCAAATGGTGTCATACTATCAGCGGACTCGAGCTCACCACCCTGAAATAGACAAGGGGAGTAAGAGATTGCTCGTGACTGAATAGCAAGTCTATTAGTACATGACCATTACCTGAGTAGCATTCATAGTCCTGAATGATGGATTTCACTTGTTCTGTCATATGTTGCAGTTCATGCTCCACAACTTCTGCTTGTTCATACCTTAGCATTGAAAAACAAGTTTAGTTGGAGACACAATCACACAAAACAAACTATGCATGAATGATGGTAATCTTGGCATTTTCTATCACAAAATTAACAGTGTAGGCTAATTTAACGGAATAGGACAAGTTCTGTAAACTTTTGTAGTTACTCCCTCTCCCAAAATCTGGACAGTTATTTGTCCAAATTCATAGCTAAAGTGTCAACTATTTTTGGGATGGAAGGAGTATATAACATCAGTGCAAACAGGCCATCAAACAAGTATAAACAGGTTGTCTGCTATTTATATACGTAATATTCAATTCAGTTCCCTCAAAAATAATATGGACTATGGAGGTCATTTTGAGAGACCAAACTACTTGATTTTCTTTCCAAAATGAGTTGAACTGTGTTTTTTAAACTACATTCACCTAGATTGGAGTAAAACTAAAAAACTCAGACAGAATCAAGATAAGTTTATTGAACTAACATAGTATCTCTTGCTGAAGCAGCCTCATCTTCACGAAGTAACACTCGTTCATCCTGGAATATGCGTTCAGCTTCCTCCTCCATACTCTGTAGAGCCTTGTCTACCTGCAATTATAAAACAAGTTCTTTGCAAATTAGAAGTTGAATGATTAAACCTCTCCAGAGTACATTAGAACTGGACATATCCAGTTCAATTGGTAGATTAGAACAGTAGTTTGATTCACACTTAATGGGTCAAGGACTCAAGGTCAAACTGGATCAAGAAAGCAGCGATAATACAGTAAACTAGAACTAGTTAGTACAGAGTACAGACTGCAGAAATTACTTCGATTTGTGGGTCAAGGGACTCACGGCCAAAAATCCAAAATGGATCATGGAAACAGCTAAATTGTGTATCCTTGCCCATTTCCTCGTGATAGTAGAAACTATTCTCAACATTTTTAAAAAAAAACAAGGCTAAACTACATAAAAAAATTGCAAGGGCACTGATTCGAATATTTTGCATAAAACACGATCACTAAGCAAGGCACATTGCCGATGGTATTGCAGGCCTTGAATTCATCTCAAAGGAATCTCTAGTCTAAAGCAAAATCAGGATCACATACAAGGTTCACAGCAAACCAAAAAAAAGAAAAAGAAAAAAGAACTTCCATACAAGGATGCTCATAAATCTTAGAGTCGAACTACCACGTTTGAGTTCAAGGACTTTATTAACTCATTCAAAGTTGCACCATTAGTTTCAGCAGGGAGATGTTAAACAGACACCTCATGTCTAATAAGCTATACTAGCCAAGCCAAGTAAGGCGTAGGCCTATCAAATAGCCAGCATCGCGTTACATGGATTTCTTTTTAATTGTATGCACAATTCAAATTTCCAATGCAATTTCTTTCTAACCATTGGTTATCCTGACTTCTAATTTAAGTTCAGCATAAGTCAAACTAGAATAAGTATTGTATTACTGTTAATTAGTATATATGCCAAGAAACCTTGCATTTGGAAGTTTTGTTCAAGACTGTTAAATTAGTACATATGCCAAGGGATCCAGCATTTGGGAGCTCATTCTGTTCACAACATTGAATAGAAGTGAAGCAAATCTGAACTTCTCATTGGCAAATGATTGGTCAACCACAACTAAGACAACCAAAAAAACAAATTCATGGTAGGTAAGTCAAACTACTTATGTGCAGGTAACAATGGGGGGGCATAGTTCAAAGAGGTAAGGTCTTTGGCATAGTATATAAATACTGCGCTGGTATGAAATAATGTAATGTCAACAGATAACTAATTACAGAAATAAGGAGAGAAACAAAAGCACAGAACGAAGGATAAAGCTACAGTCAATAAGAGTAAAGGAAACGTATAAAAACTTAGCAGAAACACAAACCTCTCGCTGATGAGTTTCTATCAACTCAAGTTGACGCTCCAAGCCTGTTTGTGTTTCAACAACTTTAGCCACCTCAGCCTGCAAAAAAAAATGTACATACTCAGTAGTACAAATATCATCACAACAAAATCGTGCATAAGCATCTACAGAAGGTAAACACTAATCTGAATCAAATGAATTCACTGAGACAGTTGGAATTCCTTGAGAAACCATCGATTTTCCAGTTGTTTGGATTCCTTAAGTAATGATAAGTGTGAATACTTGTTGAGCTTTTCAGACCTTCAGTGTTCAGACTAATCACATGTTAATAAATCGATGACCTAAACTCCATATCACTTGCCAATAACTTCAGTGAATGGAAATAGCATATCTTCATCCACTTTCAAACTCCATATCCCACAATTTTTGTCCCATCAAAATCGATGACCTAAACTATGATTGTATAAGCTAATAAATCTGATGCTATCAAGATAAAAATCAAATCGAAATAAAGAATGTTGAATTTTAAATGGATTTTGCTGTGCCGATTTTGTATTACTATTCCAAAACTAAGTCACACCAGCAAAACTTTGCCCAGTCAAATCTCTACGAGGAGATCACCTAAAGCTCTTCTCATCACATTAACCTAACAATACACAATCCAGAACTGGGCAAACTGCAATTCAGGTCTTCGTATTACCAATATTTGTGGAACTGGATTGAACTAACCCTTCCTGGCCCGCTATCATCTCCTCATAACAAAGCATATAATATCATTTATTTTAAACATTATTTTAGAAAACGGTACTCAATAACAATCCATAATAAGCACAAGCATATGTATAACCTTGCTAATCTCCTCACTGCAAGAGCTCGAATTTGAAAATTGACAAATAGTTTGAAACCCCTGGTAATAATACAATGTGGCAGGCTGCTCGAAAAAGCGATAATAAATGAAAACACAAACCTCAAGCCGAATAAGAACATTTCTGTTTTGCAGAATTCTCTTATCCCATTCAGCTATTACGGTGGCATGTTTCCTGAATTTCGCAGTACGGTCTTGAAGCTCATTGTTCCAGTCCCTAATAATCTACAACGCAGACAATTGTGTGAGGTATATCTCAAAAGTGAAATAGTATCAAACTGGTTAATTACAGAAATGAAGTATTCAGGAAGCACATTCTCTAGCCTCCAGAGCATTGCCAATAGAAAAAAGTAATTGCCAAAGTGAAATTCAGCTAGCTGCAATTTAAATAGATAAGTGCAGTACCTCCTCAACGCTTTTGCCAACAATTTCTGATGGTAGCTTAGGTGCCTGGGACGCTGCTGGAGTGATAGATGTAGTAGTAGTCGGACTGCACAGAGAAAATAAAAAATATCAGTTCAGAATGAAGAATTAGTAGTAGAAATAGACCAGGGGAGCTTGTACAACCCTGTGCTGCTAGCTTGAACAGCTGAGGAAGTTGCCTGAGTTGTGGTGCTGGTGGCTGATGTGCTAGCAGCAGCAGTAGAAACACCTATAGCATAAGAAAAACATATAAGCATAATGGTCAGTATAGTGCAGGTACAATAATGATGTTGGGATCTGAAGCAACGATGTAGATTCATTTGAGATGTTATTATGCTCTACAAACTGGATTCTGTAACTTTATGTGTGTGATGCTGTAACAATGAAGGTATTGGGACCAAATCCAGAAGCATAATAATTGGTTCAAATCAGACACGTAGGCAAGGTAACAAAAACGCTGAAGAACAATTGCAGATGATGAATAACCATGTAAGCTCACACTGGCATTTGGTGAGCTTACATGGTTATTCATCCAGAAGCTGGTGTAGTTGTTTGAATAAACATGGTTATACACCATCCAGAAGCTGGTGTAGTTGTTTGAAGATTAAAATTTGGAAACCCCGTTGTTCCAGTCAAAGGAGCCGTGGTTGTCATGCCTGCAGATGTAGATGCACTTGTGACAGTGGTGGTAGTGGCAGTAGCTGCCGCTGCTGATGACGATGATGGCGCCACTGCAAAACTGAAACTACTGGTAGAAGCAGTTGGGAACAATGACCCAGATGTTGCAGAAGCTGCAGCAGCTGATGGCACAGTGGAGGCACCAGTTGCAGACACGGAAGCTAAAGTTGGTGTAGAAGCTGCCGAAGATGAACCAAACGAGAATCCAGGCGTAGTGGCAGACGAGCTACCTGCTGCACTGGTATTAGAGAACAATGAGGGAGCAGGTGCAGCCTGCAAAGTGGCCAAGGACAAGCCAGTGGAGGGCGAGGACGCCGGTGTGGTTACTGTGGTGGTGGATGTGCTCTTGGCGAAAGTGAAGGCAGGGCTCGAGGAAGCAGATGAGAACAAGGAAGGAGCCGTGTTCCCCGTAGTCGGGCTTCCTGCTGACGGTGTAAAGCCAAACGATGGGGCGGAAGCGGTTTTTGCTGGCGAGGAAGAGAACCCAAAGGATGGCGTGGTGGTCGCAGCAGGCGCTGGAGAAGAGGCGGTGGTGGTGCTGAAGAGGGGCGCGGAGGTGGTGGATCCGAACAGTGACGAGCCAGTGGAGCCGCCAAACCCTAAAGCCGGTGCTGATGTCGCGGTGGAGGCAGTGCTTGACGCGGCCGCCCCCGAGTTGAACGAGAAGCCGAATGATGGTGCCGGGGCGGCGGCCGTGGTAGTGGTGGAACCGGACGACGACGAGCCAAAGTTAAAGCCCAGTGGCGGCTCCAGAGAAGAGGCTTGGGGTGGACGCAGCAGAAGAGGTGGCGCCGAACAGACTAGATGTCGCCGACGCGGAGGAGGTGGCCCCGAATGGGCTCGGTGTGGTCGCTGCGGAGGAAGTCCCGCCGAATAGGCCCGGGGTGGTCGCCGCGGAGGCGGTACCACCGAACAGACCCGAGGAGGTCGCTGCAGAGCCGGTGGCGGACGCACCGAAGAGGCCGGGGCTGCTTGCGGCAGCGGAGGCGGCACCGAAGAGGCCAGGGCTGCTTGTGGCGGAGGTAGCAGCGACGAATAAGCTAGGTGTTGTTCCGGCGGAGGATGCGGGCGTTGCGCCGAAGAGGGATGGCGCGGACGCGGCCGATGAGGCGGCCGCCGTGGACTGACCGAACGAGAAGGGGGTGGATCCAAAGCCGAAAGTGGGGGAGGAGGCGGGCGCGGCGGCGGACGAGGCCCCGAACAGGGAGGACCCGAAAGTGGGGGCAGAGGAAGCGGCGGCGGAGGATGAGGAAAAGAGGGAGGAGCCGAAGGTGGGGGCAGGGGAGGAGGCAGCCGCCGGCTGGGAGAAGGAGAAGGCGGATGGGGTGGAGGAGAAGGGGAGGGGGAGGAGGCCGTGGAGCCCGCGGCCGCGGAGCCGCCGAAACCGAAGGAGGTCGCCATGGCTGGGGCAGGGGGTGATTTGGGCGAGATTTTAGCGTGGTTTTGCCGCTGCTGGCTCCACGGCCGAGCAGCTTGCGGGGCTTGGGTCGTCTTGCAGGGCAGGAGGGCTCCTCGCTTTGGTTGCCTTTTTGTGGCGCCTTTTGAAATCCTTTGAAATAGGGTTACGACTTAGCAGAGGTAAGAGAGGATCTGAGGGCAAATGTTATGGCTGGTGGCTTAGTATTAATTTAGCAAGATTATGCTCATGTAATATTACAGCAATTCAAGTTTGAACTTGTGTGATACTATTGGAAAATTAATTTAAACGTGATGTTTGAAACATTTTTAGTCAGTCATCACTTCTACAAAGAAAGGACAACGAAGAGTAATCGCATAAAAAATAATAGACTAATTTTCTTAGCAATAATATTTTTATATTAAAAATATCAAACCAATGAGATATATGGGAGATATTACCTCTTTATGGATTTGTGGGGAGAATTTTGTACATGCACCTAATAGCAAACCAATTAGAATTTTGTAATGGGTATAAGCGTTTGAGTACCTTACAAAATTTTGCTATCAAAGTAGTGGGTAACTGTTGATTACCTTACGAAATCCAATAAATTCTACCCAATAGGCTTTTGTGGGGAAGGTGAGGTCTGATGTGTTGGGTATTCTCACGTGTGGATAGTTGTTGTACTCGTACCTCATTCAATCCACTCGCATCCCTATGGTGTGGTGAATAAGACTAGCTACAACGTTACCGGTGCTGAAAAAACATCTCGGTATGCCACCTCATATCGATGCCCCAAACCATATATGGCCACAGTGTCAACATCGATGCTTTACTGTAGGTGGGACCCAAAGTTTCAAAATCATCTCCTTCCTTTCGAAGTTCTTCGCGCACTTGACCTTTCCCTTGCCGTCAACACCGACGCCCTAGTAAAATCCGCCCAAATTGATCTCCATCCACAAATCAAGGCCCTCCTCCAAATCTTGAATCCATACTACTCCTAGGTGGATCTGCTCGAAATCGACCCCTGGAATGACCACTTCGCACCTGCATAGAAGGATAAACATCGGAGACTTCTTCTTCTCCTCTACGCCACACCGCGGGGGCTGTGGTCACCCGCGCTATGCCGAGCCACGGAGCCCACCGTCATCCGTGCCTATATGCCATGACACGGGGCTGCCGTCGCGCCACGCCTGTAGACTATGCACCTACTCCGAGCCACGGAGGCCACCGCCGCCGCCGCGCCTATGCACTGTGTTGTGGGGCTACCATCGCGGTGCGTGTGTATGCATGAAAGCTCTAGTTTGGTTTTGGTGAATTGATGAAACCCTAAGTGCTAATCTAGTTTATCAAGTGATCATGAGATAGGTAGCACATTCCAAGTGATGAAGCAAATGAAGATCATAGCATAATGATGATGGTACCATGGTGATGATCAAGTGCTTGGACTTGGAAAGAAGAAAGAGAAAAACAAAAAGCTCAAGGCAAATGTATAAACTATAGGAGCTATTTTGTTTTGGTGATCAAGACACTTAGAGAGTGTGATCACATTTAGGTTTGATAGCCGTACTATTAAAAGGGGTGAAACTCGTATCGAAATGCGGTTATCAAAGTGCCACTAGATGCTCAAACTCATTGCATATGCATTTAGGATCTAGTGGAATGCCAACACCCTTGAAAATATTTATGAAAATATGCTAACACATGTGCACTAGGTGATACACTTGGTGGTTGGCACATTTGAGCAAGGGTGAAGAAGTTAGAGGTGAAAAGGAGTTAGTCTCATTGGTCACAAGGTGACCGGACGCTGGTCCTAGAGGAACCGATGTGTCTAGTCAATTGTTACAGCGAAGATGCTGGCGTTGATCAAACGATCAGACGCTAGGTCACTCAGCGACCGGACGCTGATGAGGTGTGTCTGGTCCTGTTGTCGGGCAGTGCTCAGAGGCTAGGGTCTCTGACCGGACGATGGAAGGGTCTGGTCGTGCTTGACCGGACGTGTCCGGTGGGTGAAAAGCGTTTCTGGAACCTTACTGGAAACGACCGAACGCTAGAGGCTCAGCGTCCGGTCAGTTATAGCGCAGTGTCCGGTCAACTCAAGTAACCATTGAAGTTAGGACACGTGGCTGTCGTCGGGCGACCGAACGCTGAGGTCCAGCATTCGGTCAACATGACCGGAGCGTCCGGTCAACCCGTGTTGTGCCCAGTGAAGAGGTACAACGACTCTATTTCGTAGGGACTTCTATTTAAGTCCCATGGCCGGTTGAAGCTCATACCTTTAGCAATTTTTATTGACATAGCAACCTTGTGAGCTTAGCCAAAGCCCTCCCACTCATCTCCATCATTGATTCATCATCTTTGTGAGATTGGAAGTGAATCCAAGTGCATTGCTTGAGTGATTGCATCTAGAGGCACTTGGTGTTTGTGTTTCGCTGCGGATTTTGCTTGTTACTCTTGGTGGTTGCCGCCACCTAAACAGCTTGGAGCAGCGAGGATCGTCGAGCGGAGGTTGGTGATTGTCTCTGGCTCTGATCGTGGTGATTGTAAGGGGTTCTTGACATTTCCTCGGTGGAGAGCCAAAAGGTACTCTAGTGGATTGCTCGTGGCTTGTATGATCCTTATCTTGTGTTGGTTGTGTGGCACCCTATTGAGGGTTTGGCGTGTGAAGCCAATTAGCGCGTGAACCTCCAAGTGAGTGAATCGTCACAACGAGGACTAGCTTACCGGTAAACAAGTGAACCTTGGTAAAAATCATTATATTTATCATTGATTCTGAGGTGATTGGTCTTCATTGTTAATCATCCTTGTAATTGATTGGTTCCTTCATCTATATGGCGGTATAACCTTCTTGATCACTCTTATTACATTACCGCAAACTAGTTGTCAAGCTCTTTAGTATAGCTAGTTGTGAGAGCTTGATTGCTGGGTTGGTGTGGCTCTTTAGTTAGCCTTTGAGAGCACCCTAACATAGAGTAGTATCATAGCTATTATATTAATAGATACTATCTAAACTAGAATTGTGGTAGGTGGCTTGTATTTCAAGTAGGCTAGCGCAACACTTGCTTCGCCTCATAATTATCTAACTACTTTATTAAGTGTTGTTGTGGAAATTTTATTTGGCTATTCACCCCCCTCTCTAACCATTAGGACCTTTCAAGTAGTATTAGAGCTGAGGTCATCGTGATTTGATGGTTAACAATCTTCGGTGTAAAAATAGCTCAAATCAACAACACCAAGAAGCCACCCCAATTTGATGGCATAAATTATCCTTATTGGAAGTCAAAGATGACCACACATATCAAGTCAATCAATAGAAAGGTATGGAAGGTGGTAGAAACCAAAATTAAGATTGGTGATCCGGAGAATCCCACCGTAGCCGAAGAAGTGCTTCTCTAAAACAATGACATTGCTCTAAGTGTTATTTATGATGCAATTGATGAGAGAATATTTGAGCAAATCAAGAATGTTGAGATGGCTCATGAGGCTTGGAAGAAGTTAGAAGAATCATTTGAGGGCACTCAAGCTATGAAGGGTGCAAAGGCTTACATTCTCAAGGAGAAGTTTGCAAGCTTCAAGATGAAGGAGGATGAGAATGTGCCGGAGATGTTTCATAGGCTTCAAGTGCTTGTCAATGATCTCAAAGCACTTGGAGAAGAGGTGAAGGACAAGGACTTCTCCCACAAGTTCTTGAGATGCTTACCCTCAAGATTTGGTATATTGGTCACTATTCTAGTGAGGAGCGATTTGGACACCATGACACCAAATCGAGTATTGGGAGATATAATGACCAATGATACATATAGAGATGATGATGAGAAGGAAGAAAAGAAGGAGAAGAAGGATGACAAGAAGAAGAAGAGCATGACATTCAAAGCCACATCATCCAAGGGCAAAACTAAGCAAGAAACATCAAATGAAGAAGATAAATCTTGGGATGATGATGATGAGAAGATGGCTCTCTTTGTCAAGAGATTTGGCAAGTTCATGGTGAAGAAGGGCTATCGTGCTAGAAGAAAGAAGTCTTCATCTAAGAACAAAGAAGAGTCAAGAAGGTGCTTCAAGTGTGGAAACAAAGATCATCTTGTTGCTTAATGCCCATACAATAGCGATAATGATGATGACAATAAGAAGAACAAGAAGAAGGATAAGAAGAAAAAGAAAGAGAAGAAGGACAAGATGGCATTCAATAAGAAGAAAGGTGGTTCATATGTAGTCACTTAAGATAGTAATGCTTCCTCAAGTGATGATGATGATGATAGTGATGATAACAAGACCACCAAGAAGAAGGTTCTTGCAAGCATTGCTATTAATGAGAAGCCTTCTCTCTTTGAATCTTTATCATGCTTCATGGCTAAGGCCACTAAGATACAATCTTGTGATGATGAAAGTGATGAAGAACATAATGATAAAAATGAACATGAAAATGAAAATGATAGTGATAGTGATAATGATGAACCCACTAAAGATGAACAATTTGACATGCTAGAAGATACTAAAGAACACTTTGACATCAAGAGGAGGGAATGCAAATGCTTGCGTAAGGAACTAATAGCCCTTAAGCAAGCCTTTGATGAGCTCAATGTATCTCATAAGAGGCTAGAGGAAGCCCATGAGAAGCTTGACAAAGCTCACAAAAAGCTTAAAAAGGCTCATTCATCTTTGCTTGATGAGCAAAATAAAAAGAAGCATGTTGAAACTTGCAATGTAGGTTTAACATATGATATAATTGATGAATCACTATCTATGCTTATCATTGTAGCTCCTACTAACCCTTCTTGTAGCACCTCCACTTCTACCTCATCTAGTAGTGATAGTCTCACTTATGACACCTCACTAGTGGTTGAGAATGAGAACCTCAAGAAGAAGGTCAATAAGCTCACTCACACCTTAGCTAAAGCTTATGGTGGTAAGGACTGCTTGCTTATGTGCTTGGGTAGCCAAAGAGCTTTTATCTACAAAGAGGGATTGGGCTATACCTCTAAAAAAGGTAAAGCGGTCTTTGCTCCTCATAAGACTAGTTTTGTAAAGAACAATGGTCGGTTTTGCACTAGTTGCAAGCAAGTGGGTCATAAGGAGCATGAATGCAAAAACAAGAGCAAAAATGCTAATATATCCTTCATAAAGATTGATTCATGCTATATGCTTACTAAAGGTACAAATGGTGTGAAGGCTAAGTTTATTAGTAAACCATGGATGGACTCAAAGAAGAAAACTATTTGGGTACCAAAGAGCTTAGTGACTAACCTTTAAGGACCCAAACAAGTTTGGGTACCTAAAAAAAATTGATCTTCTTTTGTAGGTCAATTATAAAGCCAGAGGAAGGCATTGGGTTCTTGATAGTGGGTGCACTCAACACATGACCGGTGATGCAAGAATGTTCAACTCAATCAACACTAATGGCAATGATGGTTATGATAGTATCACATTTTGTGATAATGGCAAAGGCAAGGTTAAAGGGCTTGGTAAGATTGCAATATCCAATGACGTGAGCATATCCAATGTGTTGCTAGTAGAGAGCTTGAACTTCAATTTGCTATCCGTGGCTCAATTGTGTGATCTTGGATTCAAATGCATATTTAGAGTAGATGATATAGAGATCATAAGTGTAGATGGCTCTAATTTGATCTTCAAAGGATTTAGATATGAGAATCTATACTTGGTTGATTTTAATGTTAGTGAAGCTAAATTATCTATATGCTTGTTCACTAAGTCTAGCATGGGTTAGTTATGACATAAAAGGTTTGGTCATATTGGAATAAAATAATTCAATAGATTGGTTAAGCATGACTTGGTTAGAGGCTTGAAAGATATTGTGTTTGAGAAGGATAAACTTTGTAGCTCTTGTCAAGCCAGCAAACAAGTTGGAAACATCCATCCTAAGAAAAGCATTATGAGCACTAGCAAAGCATTTGAGTTATTGCACATAGATTTGTTTGGGCCAACACAATATACTAGTATCAGTGGAAATAAATATGGCTTTGTGATAGTGGATGACTACACTAGATACACATGTTTATTCTTTCTAGTAGACAAAAGTGATGTATTTGTAATATTCAAATCATTTGTCAAAGGCATTCACAATGAGTTTGAAACAACCATCAAGAGAGTTAGAAGTGACAATAGTAGTAAGTTCAAAAACACTAGAATTGATGAGTTATGTGATGAATTTGGAATTAGATATCAATTCTCAGCCAAGTACACTCCACAATCAAATGGCCTTGTTGAGAGGAAGAATAGAACACTCATTGATATGGTAAGGTCTATGCTTAGTGAGTACAATACAAGTCAATCTTTTTGGGCCGAAGCTATTAACACGGTTTGCTATTGTAGCAACCGCCTCTATTGTCATCGATTGAAAGAGAAGACACCATATGAGCTCTTGAATGGTAGAAAGTCCAACATTACATATTTTTGGGTCTTTGGATGCAAATGCTATATCTTGAAGAAAGGTACAAGATTGGGTAAGTTTGACAAGAAATATGATGAAGGATTCCTACTTGGTTATTCCACTACAAGCAAAACATATAGAGTTTAGAATTTGGATAGTGGTACTCTTGAGGAAGTTCATGATGTTGAATTTAATGAAACCAAGGGTTCACAAGTAGAGAATGAGAACTTGGAAGATGTTAGAGGCATTCAACTTTCAAATGCCACGAAGAACATGGATATTGGTAAATTGAGGCCTAGGCAAATGAATGATGATGAAGATGATCAAGTGCAAGTGCTCTCTAACTCAAATGTACAAGATGATACAAATCAAGTTAGTGCAAGTGGATCTCATGACAATGAATAAGATCAAATGGCTAGTACATCATCTCAATCCAATGATCAAGCAAGTGCAAGCAATCAAGTTCCAATACTTCAACCAACCAATGTTGCAAGGGATCATCCATTAGACACTATCATTGGTGATATTTCAAGAGGTGTACAAACAAGATCAAGATTGGCATCATTTTACGAACACTTCTCATTTGTATCATCCATTGAACCAAAGAAGATAGATGAAGCATTGAAGGATGTTGATTGAGTGAATGCTATGCATAAAGAATTAAATAACTTCACAAGAAATCAAGTATGGGAGTTGATAAAAAGACCAAAGAGACACAATATGATTAGAACCAAATGGGTCTTTAGAAACAAGCAAGATCAAGATGGGATAGTTGTAAGGAATAAAACAAGATTGGTAGCACAAGGCTATACACAAGTTGAAGGTCTTGACTTTGGAGAAACATATGCCCCGGTTGCTAAATTGGAAGAAATTAGAATCGTGCTAGCCTATGCTTGTGCCCACAACATAAAGCTCTATTAAATAGATGTCAAGAGTACATTTCTCAATAGCTACATCAATGAAGAAGTATATGTTGAGCAATCTCCTGGTTTTGAAGATGATAAGAAGCCTAATCATGTGTATAAGTTGAAGAAAACATTGTATGATTTGAAACAAGCACCTAAAGCATGGTATGAGAGATTGAGAGACTTCCTACTCTCTAAAGGGTTCACAATGGATAAGGTTGACACCACTCTTTTCATCAAGAAGATTAGAAAAGATCTATTTATATTGCAAACATATGTTGATGACATCATATTTGGATCAACTAATCAAGATTTTTGTTATGAGTTTGGAAAAATAATGGCTAATGAGTTTGAGATGTCCATGATTGGAGAGTTGAGTTACTTCCTTGGTCTTCAAATCAAGCAATTGAAAAATGATACATTTGTGAGTCAAGGCAAGTACATCAAGGATATGATCAAGAAGTTTGGAATGATTGATAGCAAAGTCATTAGCACACTAATGGGAATCAATGGCAACTT
The DNA here is from genome assembly GCF_019320115.1 of Miscanthus floridulus. Taxonomy (NCBI): domain Eukaryota; kingdom Viridiplantae; phylum Streptophyta; class Magnoliopsida; order Poales; family Poaceae; genus Miscanthus; species Miscanthus floridulus. The sequence goes on from NC_089584.1 coordinate 129,650,078, forward strand.
GGATATTGATGCAAGTGAAAACATGGTGGATCAAAAGTTGTATCGGTCTATGATTGGAAGCCTGCTCTATGTGACCGCATCAAGGCTGGATGTCATGTTTAGTGTATGCATGTGTGCAAGATTTCAAGCCTCACCAAGAGAAAGTCATTTAAAGGCTACAAAGAGAATATTGAGGTACTTGAAGCATATACCAAATGTTGGTTTGTGGTATGCCAAAGGAGCAAAGTTTGAGCTAGTTGGTTACTCCGACTCGAATTATACGGGATGCAAGGTTGAAAGGAAGAGCGCCTCGGGCATATGTTAATTATTAGGAAGATCACTTGTTTCATGGTCATCAAAGAAGCAAAATAGTGTTGTATTATCAACCGCCGAAGTTGAATACATATCCGTCGGTAGTTGTTGTGCACAAATACTTTGAATGAAGACCACTTTGAGTGACTTTGGAATCAAGTTCAAGAAAGTATCATTGCTATGTGACAATGAGAGTGTAATCAAGCTAACCAACAATCCGGTTCAACATGCAAGAACAAAGCACATTGATGTCCACCACTATTTCATAAGAGATCACCAACAAAAAAGGAACATTTGCATTGAGAGTGTAGGCACCGAAGATCAACTTGCCGATATATTCACTAAACCATTGGATGAAAAAAGGTTTTGCAAGCTAAGAAATGAGTTGAACATATTGGATTTCTCAAATATGTGTTGATGCACTCCCCACTCATATGACATGCCTCTCCTTCGAGCTATTCAAGGTAAAAGTTGATTGGCATGACATACATCATTGATAAGGACATATTTAGTGCATCTAGTCACATTTTCAATCTCATTAGGACCTTTCAAGTGGTTCTAGTTTATTAGGCTCATTCATGAAAATCAAATGAATTTGATGTTTATATGGTATCACTATTGCTTCTACGCTTAACTTGATCTAGTGATAGCATATGACATGTTTGTGGGCTTATAAACCTAGTGTTTAATCTAGAAAATGAACTCTAAGTATTTAACTCAATATGGTACAAGATAACCCTTATTTGTAGATGTGAAGAAGCTTATCCTTGGATCAAACCGAGTTAAATATCTTTGGTAAATGATCTAGATTGGACCAAATTTGAAAAATGACCGTCACCCCATTGATTGGCATTGATAATCTCGACCCTACAAGTGGTACTATCTATGTTTTAAGTCTTTGTGGTCATTGATGACAAAGAGGGAGAGAAGCAAAGATATAAGTGAAACAAAGGCATAAGTGATAAAGGGGAGAGAGATAGTGCACTAAGATAAGTGAAAAGACAACACAAAAGGGAAGAGAAATAAAGATACAAGTGATAGGGGGAGAACTTGATATAAGAGGAGAGATATGACAAAAGGAAAGGGATCAATTGAAATTTTGAGCACACAAGTAGGGAGAGCAAGCTCATGAACTTATATGGTGCATTTGAATGTGCATTTCATATGTTTGCTTGCATGGTATAAGTTTTAAATTTCAATATCCATGCTTATGTGGTGTATGCTAGTTGTAGGTTTGAATGATAAAATGAAAAACTAGCATGCATAGGATATCTAATGATTTCATTTCCAAGTATCTCCAAGTGGTATCAAGCTAACCATGATGCTAAGGATGGTATAATGATGCACTCTGATTGGTATCACACTTCAAAGGTCCATCTTTTATACCTTAGCATCATTTGGTAGACATTGTCTCCTACTTTTCCTATCTAAGCATATGTGCAAGCTACAATCCAAACTCTTAGCACATATATAGGAAGAGCAATTGCTACCATTTAGGGTTCATAAAACTTGTCCATATTCTTTTACACATAGTAAATATGCTTAGGCAAGCAACATGGATTCAATTGAATTCTATTTCATATCTTTGTATAAGGGTTGTCATCAATTACCAAAAAGAAGGAGATTGAAAGGTCTAGTTTGGTTTTGGTGAATTGATGAAACCCTAAGTGCTAATCTAGTTTATCAAGTAATCATGAGATAGGTAGCACATTTCAAGTGATGAAGCAAATGAAGATCATAGCATGATGATGATGATACCATGGTGATGATCAAGTGCTTGGACTTGGAAAGAAGAAAGTAAAAAACAAAAAACTCAAGGCAAAGGTATAAACCATAGGAGCTATTTTATTTTGGTGATCAAGACACTTAGAGATTATGATCACATTTAGGTTTGATAGCCGTACTACTAAGAGAGGTGAAACTCGTATCGAAATGCGGTTATCAAAGTGCCACTAGATGCTCAAACTCATTGCATATGCATTTAGGATCTAGTGGAATGCTAACATCCTTGAAAATGTTTATGAAAATATGCTAACACATGTGCACAAGGTGATACACTTGGTGGTTGGCACATCTAAGCAAGGGTGAAGAAGTTAGAGGTGAAAATGAGTTAGTCTCGCTGGTCACAAGGTGACCGGACGCTGGTCCCAGAGGAACCGACGTGTCCGGTCAATTGTTACAGCGAAGATACTGGTGTCGGTCAAACGACCGGACGCTGGGTCGCTCAGTGACCAGACACTAACGAGGTGTGTTCGGTCCTGTTATCGGGTAGTGCTAAGAGGCTAGGGTCTCTAACTGGACGATGGAAGGGTCCGGTCGTGCTTGATCGGACGCGCCTGGTGGGCGAAAAGTGTTTCTAGAACCTTACTAGAAACGACCGGACGCTGGAGGCTCAACGTCTGGTCAGTTATAGCGCAGCGTCCGGTCAACTTAAGTGACCGTTGAAGTCAAGACATGTGGCTGTCGTCGGGCGACCGGACACTGAGGTCCAGTGTCCGGTCAACATGACTGGAGCATCCGGTCAGCCCGTGTTGTGCCCAGTGAAGGGGTACAACAGCTCTATTTTGTGGGGGCTTCTATTTAAGCCCCATGGCCGGTTGAAGCTCATACCTTTAGCAATTTTTATTGACATAGCAACCTTGTGAGCTTAGCCAAAGCCCTCCCACTCATCTTCATTATTGATTCATCATATTTGTGAGATTAGAAGTGAATCCAAGTGTATTGCTTGAGTGATTGCATCTAGAGACACTTAGTGTTTGTGTTTCACTGTGGATTTTGCTTGTTACTCTTGGTGGTTGCCGCCACCTAGATGGCTTAGAGCAGCAAGGATCGTCGAGCGGAGGTTGGTGATTATCTCTAGCTCCGATCGTGGTGATTGTGAGGGGTTCTTGACCTTTCCCCGGCAGAGAGCCAAAAGGTACTCTAGTGGATTGCTCGTGGCTTGTGTGATCCTCATCTTGTGTTGGTTATGCAACACCCTATTGAGGGTTTGACGTGTGAAGCCAATTAGCGCGTGAACCTCCAAGTGAGTGAATCGTCACAACGAGGACTAACTTGCCGACAAGCAAGTGAACCTCGGTAAAAATTATTATGTTCATCATTGATTCTGAGGTGATTGGTCTTCATTGTTATTCATCCTTGTGATTGATTGGTTCCTTCATCTACACGGCGGTATAACCTTTTTGATCACTCTCATTACATTACCGCAAACTAGTTGTCAAGCTCTTTAGTGTAGCTAGTTGTGCGAGCTTGATTGCTTGGTTGTGTGGCTCTTTAGTTAGCCTTTGAGAGCACCCTAACATAGAATAGTATCATAACTATTATGTGAATAGATACTATCTAAACTAGAATTGTGGTAGGTGGCTTGTATTTTGAGTAGGCTAGCGCAACACTTGCTTTACCTCATAATTGTCTAACTAATTTATTAAGTGTTGTTGTAGAAATTTTATTAGGCTATTCACCTCCTCTAGCCATTAGGACCTTTCAACGCAGCCGTGGAGACCATTGTTGCCTATATGCAAGGCTTGCCCAGCTCTCGACAATGCAGTACGACTGAATGATGTTGGTGGATAGGTGAAGAAGGTGAGTGCTCAGTGCTCAGTGCTCAGTGTGTGGAGGACAAACGATCGGTTGAAAAAAATAATAATTTTTTACTCTTTCAGCACTGGGAAAGGAACATGCCTTAGGTAGACAAAAATTGAACTCGGTATTAATAGCCACAATGATCGGCACGGATGCTCCAACGCTCTCTCTCCTCTTTCAGCATCGCAAATCCCAACGTTGTGGGTAGTCTAAGCGCTAGGTCATGCTGAAATGTGGGGCCAAGGCGTAAAGTACATGCCTTAGTGCACTATCTTGTGTCCATGTAGGATTGCCCGTTAGGAAACAAATTCAACTCAGCTTTCAAATTGAAAGAGCCGCTACCGGGTCGTCCGGACAGCTCGTGAGGACTATCCGCTAGTCCAAAAAAAATCCAATTTCAGCAGTGCATACATATAGCTTTACAAATATGAGTTTCTATGATGCAAATCCTCGTGGTAATCATAATCAAGAAGTAGGTGCACACGAGTTATAACACATTGCATGTGAAAGGATATAACCAGAGGCGAAACCAACAAAAAGCTCCACCAAGGTCTTCAACGTTGCAGTCTCGGATTTTTTTTATGTTTATACATAGTGCTATAGTGATTTCTCGCTGGTTTTGACAAAAACCATGGGGGTCAGCTAACTCCAGTAAAGAGGCGTAGCTCTGCCCTTGGGTATAACAATGAGATAACAATAGGTTCTTAGAGCATCTTCGAGAGACTCTATATATCCTTCTTAAATGTTAGGAATAGAGATTTTGGTGAAAAACTACCCTCCAATAGCTTTTCTAAATGGTTATCAAATATAGCCATCTTCTATTCTGAATTTTTCGTCAGCCAAATATAGAAGACGAGAATGACTCTCTAGAGTGCGCATGAGATAGAAAAAAACTGTTGGAGAGTGAAAAGACATAAAGCAATTTTTATTCAAATGAAGATTTATAAAATGAGATTTAGAAAGACTCATGAAGATGTTGTTGGGTGAACAAAAGGGGTTGTGGTCCTGGTAGGGCAGATCAAAATAATTCCGTACCTGAGCAACGTGGGCATGTTTATAAATCATTATGAATCGAGCATTTGGATTGAGTTTGAAATAAGATATAGACTATTAGAATACCTGGTAATGGAAGATTAAGCTATTAATTTCGAGGAAAAAATTAAACCATCATCAACGACTAGTGACGAGTAATATATTATAATACTAGATATATGCCCGTGCGTTGCACGGTGTTATAAATTTTTGCCCACATTTTTTGAACAATTTTTGCCCACATCAAGACAGTTTTGATCCTTTTTAGATAGAAGATAATAAAAAAAATAATGAACTACTTTGCATTGAGAAGGATAAACTATTTTCAAATTTATTTAGGTCTTGTCTATCTTTTTTTCTCCCTCTATCCCAAAATAAGTTTGTCCTAAGTCAAACTGTTTCAAGTTTGACCAAACTCATACAAAAAAGTACTAATCTTTATGTTACGGAATAAGTACTATTAGATTAATTATGGAATAAAATTTGATTTTCTACCTATTCGGTGTCATAAATATTAATGCTTCCTAATGAACTTATCCGATCCGCATGCCCATCTTCCTCACGCTGGCATATTTTTTGTTTGAACATGTGTTTTTTAAGAGACGGGTGAGCGCGGCACAGGGCGAGGGACGATGAGGGCGCAGACGATAACCCTTTCTATTTTTAATGTATATAAAGATGTGTCAATTGTAGAAGTCGGATATAGTAACCTCATAGATTAGATATCCAGCACAACAGAGAAAATTTAAGATATGTTAATAAATAAAGTCTTGCTGAATGTATAAATCGACAAAGATCATGACATCAAAAAATGACAAGTTAGGTTGTTCATGCAACAATGGCCCCGTTCGCTTCGCTGAAAAAATAAGCCGAAACACTGTTCTGACTGATTTGTTATAAGAGAAAAATACTATTCCACCTAAAAAACAAACTGAAAAGTACGGATCATAAGACAAGCGAATAGGGCTAATAGTTACCAGGTTCCTCACACACTAGCACTCTACAACGAACACTGTCAATCTTGGGGCATCACGTGGACATCTGTAATGTCACCTCGCATGCTTCTCCGAGGCTGCGGCGTCGTCCCTCTGGATTTCGCTGGGTGGAGATCCGTTCGTCCAACTTGAGTCGATTTTTGTTCGTTCCCTTTAGTGTAGCTTTTACTGATTTTTTAACAAGCTTTCGTTGAGTTTGAGGGGGCGATGTGTGGGGGTATGCCCCCAAGACATGGGCTACACCCCTAGGGGTGGCCCGGCCCACAAGGTTAAGGCGTGTACAGCGCTGCTCGGCGTGCACCACAAGATATTGTATAGTACCAAATAGGCTACTTTACTTATAACTCTACCTCCTCCAGAGTATATAAAGAGAGGTAAGGGTCCCCTAGCGGATAGGATCTATCAGATCGGATCTACATACAGATCAATACAATACACCAAAGACACAGGACGTAGGGTATTACGTTGATCAGACGGCCCGAACCTATCTAAATCTCTATCTCTGCGCCTTGTGTCATCATTCGGTTCCTGATTACGCGCACCCCCACCGACAAATCTACCATCGCGGGATACCCCTTGGTGGACTACTGAGCATATTCCGTCGACAGTTGGCGCGCCAGGTAGGGGTGTGCGCTTGATCCATGGCGAGCCAGATGGACCTCAAATCAACAACGCGTTCTCATCATCAATCTCGTAGAGATCCATGCCGGTCGACGACGATGATTCATCGCTGCTACACCAGCGCTCGCTACAGCAGATTTGGTCTCGAAACCACCTCTGAGGTCGCCTTCACCAACAACTCACCGCCCGCCAGGTGTTCGTCGTCAACGCCGACTAGATAACGCCATACGCCGCCGACCAGACGCTCCATCCAAAGCTAAGTCACGCTTTAATATTTTCCTAAATATTCTCCAATCTTCGTATATCGCCATAATGTTTCTCCGAACTGTTTTCTCCATATTTGCTCTCCAAATGATTTTCTGAACCCCTAAACAGTCTTGTTGATGCTCGGACGCCTCTAGAGACGGCTCTGTCTCCGGCTCCTCCCTACATGTGCTACGGGCTCCGCGCTCTGTGTTATGGGTGGTCGGCAGCGACTCCTTGGTCACGCATGTTCTTCCTACATGTGCACAGGCTCCGCGCTCGATGTTATAGACTATGGGCTAGCTAGGGCTGGAGACTCAGCTACACACTAACTGTTCGGGCGGTTTATATTAAACATAAATATATTTTCGCTCCAACTGATTGCCGAGATGCATACGCCGTTTCATTACCATTGCTGATTTTTCTCCAGAGTTCATATATTTTTACATCATGTACTACCTGTTCTATATGTTTGTATTGCAAGATCATCGTCCAGGTGATCGGATCACCTGGTGCTCGGACTTCTCCACCGATCAACTAGTCGGACCGCTTGGTTCATGGACTCCGTTGCCGACCAGTTGATCGGACTATTCACCGGTCGTTTATATTCAATATTCACTTCGCCGCCGACCAGACGACCAGACTATTCGTCGATCGTGCTTCATCGCCAGCGACGCCGGTTACTCCTCGGCCCTCGGATTCTTCGTGCTCGAGGACTAAGTGGGCACACTTCATCGTACGGACGTCGTCACCTATGTCGGTGCTGAGACCTCGCCGCCTACGTGGGGCACTCCTCGGTGCTCGGACCTCGCCGCCTACGCCAAGGACTCCTCGGTGCTCGGACATCGCCGCCTATGCTGGGGACTCCTCGACGCTCGGACCTCGCCGCCTACACCGAGGGCTCCTCGCTCCTCGGTGCTTAGACATCACCAGCGACGTCGGAGACTTCTCGCTCCTCGGTGCTCAGACATCGCCAGCGATGCCGAGGACTCCTCGCTCCTCGGTGCTTGGTCATCGCCAGTGACGTCGGGGACTCCTCGCTCCTCGGTGCTCGGACATCGCCAGCGACGCCAGGGACTCCTCGCTCCTCGGTGCTCGGTCATCGCCGCCTATGCCGATGACTCCTCACTCCTCGGTGCTCGGTCATCGTCACTTACGCCGGGGACTCCTCATGCTCAGTCATCGCTAGCGACGCCGGGGACTCCTCGCTTCTCGGTGCTCGGTCATCGCCGCCTACGCCGGGGGCTCCTCGGTGCCCGGTCATCGCCAGCGACGCCGGAGACTCCTCGCTCCTTAGTGATCGGTCATCACCAGCGACGCCGGGGACTCCTCGCTCCTCGGCGCTAGGACATCGCCGCCTATGCCGTGGACTCCTCGCCCCTCGGTGCTCGGACATCGCCAACGACGCCGGGGACCCCTTGCTCCTCGGTGCTCGAACATCGCCAGCGACACCGGAGACTCCTCGCTCCTCGGTGCTCGGTCATCGCCAGCGACGCCGGGGACTCCTCGCTCCTCAGTGCTCGGTCAACGCCAGCGACGCCGGGGACTCCTCGCTCCTCGGTGCTCGGTCATCGTCAGCGACGCCGTGGACTCCTCGGTGCTCGAATCTTGCTACGTCTCGTCGGTGTGCTATCAAGCTGCTCCATGCTGTTCGGATCAGGGTGCTGATCTTAAACATCACGTCTGGGGTCTTGATACGTGCATGTCAGACGACGTCGGCAAGCTTTCAGACTTCTTTGATCCTGCTATAAGATTCATTCTTCATCTTGCAGCAGGCTCGGGGACTAAGTGGGCACACTTCACCTTGCGGTGAATGTGCTTGTTCTCATCTCGAGGCTACGTTCGGGGACTGGCTGTCTGCTTGGCTGGTTTTCTACTTTCTGACCCTGACACCACGTGACTACGTCACCTACTGCCAGGCTCGGGAACTAGTTGTGGGGGTATGGCCCCCAAGACATGGGCTGTGCCCTTAGGGGTGGCCCGACCCACAAGGTTAAGGCGTGCACCGCAAGATATTATATAGTACCAAATAGGCTACTTTACTTGTAACCCTACCTCCTCCAGAGTATATAAGGAGAGGTAGGGGTCCCCTAATCTATCAGATCGGATCTACATACAAATCAATACAATACACCAAAGAAACATGACGTAGGGTATTACATCGATCAGACGGCCCGAACCTGTCTAAATCACTATCTCTGCGCCTTGTGTCACCATCCGGTTCTGATCACGCGCACCCCTACCGATAAATCTACCATCGCAGGATACCCCTCAGTGGACTGCCGAGCATATTCTGTCGACACGATGAGAATGAGATCAAGTTAGGACACGGGGATTGACTGATGTCCGAGAGGAGCGATACGGAGGGGCGATAGGTTGACGATTACTTTAGAGTTTTTCATGCTTACTCATATGAATACACGTATGAAAACACTATTAAAGGACTGAGCCGACAGATCTCGAGATTCACGAAATCACCAATGATGTCTCGCTGTTGACAGAGACGTCGCCTAACACTAAAAGTATAGCGCCGTTAAATTCAGAAATAAATCCAGAAAAATATAAGCACATGTGACAAATCGAGGACTTAAAATCCGGATAGACAGTTATCTTTGATCAGTTCGGTGTAGAGATATAATTTTATTTGTACCTGACGATATATTCAGCAATTTAAATTCTAAAATAACTCGATTTAAATAAATAAAATTCTACAAGGAAATTTGTCTCGGGTCAGATCTCTGAACGCTGATCGCTCAGTCGCAGCTTGCAACCAATCGCCCTCTCTCGGCTAGATTATAGGGTTAGATTATAACGCGGACAATAATCCAGGCGACCAGGCGTCCAAAACCAACTCCCTTAATTCGCGAAAAAAAAAGGAAGGTCAGTCGCCCACCCGATCCGATCCCCAAATTCTCCACAATCCCCATGGCGGCGAGCTTGTGGCGGGCGGTGATGGGCACCGGCGCGGCGTCCACGGACGCCACCGACTCCGCGGGCGGCGGCGTCGAGTTCTGGCGCGCCCCGGAGCGCGTGGGTTGGCTGACCAAGCAGGGCGAGTACATCAAGACGTGGCGGCGGCGGTGGTTCGTGCTCAAGCAGGGGCGGCTCTTCTGGTTCAAGGAGTCGACCGTCACGCGCGCCTCCGTGCCCCGCGGTGTCATCCCTGTCGCCTCCTGCCTCACCGTCAAGGGCGCCGAGGACGTGCTCAACCGACCCTACGCCTTCGAGCTCTCCACCCCGCGCGAGACCATGTACTTCATTGCTGACACCGAGAAGGAGAAGGAGGAGTGGATCAACTCCATCGGGCGCTCCATCGTCCAGAACTCCCGCTCCGTCACCGAAGCCGAGGTCGTCGACTACGACAGCCGCCCTGGCGACAAATGATTGATTTGTGAGCAAAAGGACCCGTTACACCTGTAACTCTGCAGCGTCTCTATGCTACTTTAACTTTGCAGCGTTTCTATGCTACTTAGTTTCGCACTTGTTATTGTTATTTTGTGGATATGATCTGTGCATTTGTATAATATTTTGGTTATTGGGGAATAAGTTCGGGATCATGTATAGCGTGCTATCTGATACAGCACCGCAGATCGGTTCTCTACATTCAAATTTGTGCACTGCCGTTTGATTTGTTTGGCCAATTGTTTATAGTATTTGGTTACACCTCTGGACGTGTGAACTTACAGCAATCCAACAAGAAAATTTTCATGCTGCTTTTAATTTGCTCCTTTGAGTGTCATATTAGCTTAGACCCATGATATTACTTGATTGCTCCTGTTGTCTTTGAACCATACTTGAATTGTATCTCATTTAGTTGATGAAATCTTGGTTTGCCTATTCTAGCAACTATGTTTCCTTGGCCATGATGATCTCAGAGCAATTATCTGCTTATTCAGGAAAGACCTCTAAGATTCTGTTGTCTTCTGCGCGAGCATATGAAATGCACCGGGCATTGGCTTCTATACTGAAGGTCTAGACTTCAGTGTTACTTGTGAGCTCATATCCTCGATTTGTGTTTTGAAAGCCATGTTGATGAAAATGGATTAAACTGTTGTGGTTATCTGTTCATCAAAACAGCTAGAAACACCGATCTTATAGTTTATTTGCAGATGATTTGGTAAGTCAGCGGATTGTCTGCCTCATCTTTAGGTTGTATAATGTGCTAATGACCTCAGCCTTATTATGTCAAAGGTGGATGCTATCATGCTATAACCCAGTGATCAACAACCTATGCTAATTTGCATGGTTGTGCTTAATTCACATTTAACTTATGCATCAAATATGTTCGCAATGAATCTTGCAATTCTTGTCCGTAGTGACTTAGTGTATCAGTTACTATTATTATCTCTGTTTATTTTGTTCTGAAATGCTATTTATATTCTTATGTATGTCTCAAGGATACCTTTTGCATTGCATGTCTGTAAGACTATTGTCTTACCTGTGACTGCAACATTGAATTCAAAGTGTCAAATATTAAGACACATTCATCCTCATATTTGCAACAGTTTAGAATGGGGACCAAAGATGATAATAGATACTCTCTCCAGGCCTCTAGTATGAGTAAAAATACTTGTCATTTTGGGCATGGCATATAACCTTTGACCATTGTTTTGTACTCGAATATATTTACAATCTAATTAATATATGAAATTATATAAGTAAATATCAAGGAAAACCTGTATGTATGACTTATATAGTTATATTTCCAAGCAAAATATTTTAAAAGGTTGTTGATAGTCAAAGTTTCACATATTTGACTGGATATTGTCCAAAAGGCCAAGTATGTGTGACTGAAACGGAGTATTATTTGATATTAAAGCATGTAAAGAAAGTTGTCAGCAAACCAAATGGTCTGCATCCAGATGGAGAATGCAAAGAAAAGTATAATAGCTAAGTCATTATCTAATTGCAAACTTCTGCTGAGTTAGACTAGTTAGACCGCTGAAGTATGGTGGCAATGACACCCAGGTTCGAAGTCTGGCACAATCTTCTTAAGAACAAAATCAGGACGATGTTTCTCCTGGTCAAGTTTTTAAGGCTATTATCTAATTTTGATGCTTGTATCATGTGAACCTATTAACATAGGTTTATAACTCTTATCCAGGCATACTTGTGGTTGCCCCTTTTGTGAATTCTGTCAAATATATAAGTTTTTTCATTCCTTGTGGAGATTTGTATCCTCCTGTATACCCAGGGTTTCTTCATACAATTTAAAATCCAGTGTTGTTTCTGCTGTATACCATGTTACAAGTTAGCTGCCACATGTATCCAACAATACATTTGCCTCCAGAATCTCAAGGTTTTTGGACTGGTACTTAAGTAGCTGTTGCTATGCTATCGCATGTCTTGCTTTATAATATTTGTCCCGAATCATATTGTCCTTATTGAAATTTAAGTCGTGAAGCTTGTGAGAAACATTTGGAAATCTGCTGTTGATGCTATCTTAATTCCTTAGAGTTGGCCGTTTTCCGTTTCAGATCCCTTCAACTTCCAAATGAACTCAGTAAGCACAAGACCAACATCATGTCTTATCTTCCCTGGACTTGATCAGATTGTCTACCTCCTCTTCATTGTTTCGTCATGCATCATCCTAATATAAATCTTGGTTCGTCAGACTGGAGCCGCTCATGGATACAGCATGTGGCAGGGCTCACGTTCATTTGCTCTGGTTTCTTGTCCTCTGGTTCCATCCTGCCCGTATTGAATTGCAAGCATGCCTAAGTATCCTTGTGTCCGCGCGCAGCGCGTGTGTTTGCGGAGCACAAGCGCTATCGCACGCACGGATGACATTTTGGATGGCTAAAACCACGTACGCCCATCGTTAAGCCATAATGCGTACCCAACATACAAGGATCATACATGATTCATTAAAGGCTTAAAGTCATAATGCGTAGGTAACGTACAAGGATCATACAGGATTTAGAACGCCTCACGCTAACTCTTTGCTCGTCCTCGAATAAAAATAAACGTAATTATGAAACAAAACTTCAAGGAGTAGGTACGATGCTAGTATAAAAGTTACTCCAAGTTGAATTTTAAAGTGACTGCCATGTTGCCTTGAGCCATTGAAAAGTGGAATTGGTCTGATACCAAGTCATCACTATCCCTCTATAAAGCGTTCTTAGAGTTTTTATATATTTTGCAAGAGAAAACATAGCTTGTGCTTCTCCTTAAATGGTACTCTGTCACTAAGTGGTGTTTGAATTCTCATCAAGGCATTGATGCTTTACCTTTCTTTCTACTTCTAATAGGTGTATGTAGAGCTTCAGCTAGGATAAGAGTAATACATACTTGCATTGCATATATTGCTAAGTCAAATAATAGATCCATGGAGAAATATGTCATACCCCTAGATCAAGATCTGCATGTGTTTGGTATATGATAAGAACTTTGGTGATACTCGTTGTCATGTATGATCTCTCTACGATTATTATACCTAAGACATGCCTATCTTTTCTTTTTCTTCTTTCCTTCTAATGCATGGGCCTCTATGTGCTCATATATCTTTCTTTTTCTATGTATAGACTTTCATGTACCCATGATTTTTCCAATACTTTTGCATAACTCATGTCTCTTTTACAAAACTATTGGAGAGAGATCATACTTTGAACTTAGAGTATTTATATGTGGGAATGAAAAGCATGCTTTTGTATACTTTCAGTGCAGAAGCAGCAAGTGTATGTGGCGTGTACGCGATCTTGATCATGGGCCATGAAAATTTTCTCCAGAGCTCAATACAAAAAACTAATTCAACTCGCTTTTGCAAGCTAGACTAAGATGCCCTATGGGCCATGCAATTACCCAAAAGCCTAGGAACATTTCGGGGATACGAGCTAGGTGCAAATTGTAATTGGGAAGATAACCCCTCAGCTCCCTTTATTTGAATACAGACAACACCATAACTAATGGAATAACTGAGAATAAAACCCTAATTTCTATCTTTCCTTGTGCATTGGCTTCTCTTAGCTACTATGTTGCAAGCAAAGTTCTCTAGCTCTCTTGCATTGAAGAGAGTTTTGTGAGCAAAGTCCTCCGGCTCTCTTACATTGAAGAGGGTTTGTGGGCTTCATGATCCTAATCAGTGCTATATCAGTCTCTTTTGGAATGTTCTATTACACATTTATGCAACATATCATGTAGGCCATGTGTGTTTCTATGTTTCTTTGTTCACAGGCTGAGAGTTTAATGAATAATTGCATCAATTTCGGACATTTTTAGCTTCATGATATATTTTTTTGTTGGGACGGTTTGTATGGTTAAAAAAGCAAACTAAGATATTTTTTTATTTTACTTATGTGTTCCAAGAATACAAGGATGATGCAATCTTGGAATTTTGATTTGACTTTTTTTGGGCTATTGCGTTCTTGCCCCTATTTTGAACCCCAATTGTGATTTTACCCCCATTTTCTTTCACTTTGTGTTTTTACCCATGCTTTTCCAAAACAAAGGTTCAGTTTACCCCTACTCCGTGAACAGCAGGTAACGGTGTTAAAAAAGTTGAAAGATGACAAGTTTGCCCTTCCGAATATTGTGTTTTTGCCCATATTTCAAACCCCAATTGTGATTTTGCCCCCACTTTTCTTTCACTTTATGTTTTTACCCCTACTTTTCCAAAACGAAGGATCCGTTTACCCCGATTCTTAACTCAGTTATCTACATCCGGATTAAAGCAATTAAAAATTAACAAAAGCCCTGTGAAAAGACAAACTTACCCGTTATCTCTCGGTCGTCTCTCTCACGGTCGTCCCTCTCAACGCTAGCAGGCAGCGGGTGGCTGGGTGCGGCGGCAGTGGCGGCGGAAGGGCAGCGTCGGGCTGTCGAGCGGGCTCGTGCGGCCAGGCGGAGGAAGCGACGCGGGCGCGCGCGGCTTAGCCTGACGTGGGCGCATAGCCAGGCACGTGGCTCTGCTTGGCGCGGGCGCGCGCGGCTTGGCCGGCGTCGCGAGCGCGCAGCTCGTGAAAGCAGCCGACCATGGAGCCGAAGACTCGCCTCTCTCTCAACTCTAGCGGATGGCTGCGTGCGGCGCTCGTGGAAGGAATCGTGAGTCCGCGCTCCCTTCCACGAGCGCCGCACCCAGCCATCCGCTAGAGTTGAGAGAGAGGCGGGTCTTCGGCTCCATGGTCGGCTGCTTTCACGAGACGTGTGCGCCCGCGCCGAGCAGAGCCGCGTGCCTGGCTGCGAGCCCACGTCAGGCTAAGCCGCGCGCGCTCGTGCCAGTTCCTCCGTCTGGCCGCACGCGCCCGCTCGCCGCGCCCGCTCGACGGTCCGAGGCTGCCCTTCCGCCACCACCGCCGCCGCACCTAGCCGCCCGCTGCCTGCTAGCGTTGAGAGGGACGACCCTGAGAGAGACGACCGAGAGATAAGGGGTAAGTTTATCTTTTCACAGGGCTTTTGTTAAATTTTAATTGATTTGATCCGGATATGGATAACTGAGTTAAGAATTGGGGTAAACGGAGACTTCGTTTTGGAAAAGTAGGGGTAAAAGCACAAAGTGAAAGAAAGTGGGGGTAAAATCACAATTGGGGTTTGAAATAGGGGCAAAAAACGCAATATTTGGAAGGGCAAACTTGTCATCTTTTAACTTTTTTAACACCGTTACCTGCTGTTCACGAAGTAGGGGTAAACTAAACCTTCATTTTGGAAAAGCATGGGTAAAAACATAAAGTGGAAGAAAATATGTGTAAAATCATAACTGGGGTTCAAAATAGGGGCAAGAACGCAATAGCCCCCCTTTTTTGCGAGACCCAGTTACAAACACATATGTTCACATACATGAGCGCACACTCACCTCTATGAATACACACACGCACACCTTACCCCCTATGTGCACCTCCAAAGAACTGAGTTGGACCATCACACCGTGATTAAAGGGTTAATAGGCATATGGCTTATAGATTATTTTGGTATGCATATTTCATTGCAAGTAACAATATTATATACGTCCATTACATATATTTTTTTATAAACATGTTCATGATGCGCGTGCATATGAGATAAGTGCACTATTTAAAATATTTTTAATTAACCTAATTAATCTAATTTATTGATGTGAATGATTATGTTTTTTTTATAAACTTTGTCAAAACTAGATTAGCTCGATTTAGAATAAAACTAGGATGACTTGTAGTTTATGGATTTATGGATTTTACGATGCTTTCCTTTTCATTCTTGTAATCCTGATGCATTACCTTTAAATTACATCATAATATGTTGCCTTCTATATTGACTTAGCACCTATAAAGAAAGCAATTTTTAGGCGATAACATACTAGCAACTTCCATAGACACGTGCGCGCGTGCATGTCTACTAGTTATATAAAAACGATAACAGTTATAGTACAAAATAAGTACAATTAACCGATTGCAAAATATATATTTTTTAGCAAACACAATTTAAAATATAAATTTTAATACTATTTAGTATAGATTGATCAAAGTTAAGCTAATTTGACTTTTTATAAATTTTATGATAATTATATTCTTATATAAACGGAGGGATCCGTTCTAATTTATATATTGTTTTGATATTTTTTATGTATTTAGACATACCGTATATTTACGTACACATGTATCTAGAAAAATTAAAACAACCTATAAAATTTATAGGTAACGACCCGTCTCCCTCTCTAGCGCATCACACGGGTCCCACCAGCCTAGTACTGTTCATCTTCCCCAGCGCAACACACGCTCTCTCTCCTCCCTCTGGCAGCTACCGTTGTCGTCATCTTCCCTAACATCGATGGCCATGCGCCTGCGCTCGCCCCACTCTCTTCTTCCCTAGCTCCGGCTGGCTTAGAAGAGAAGAGGTTTTGGGGAGGTAGGCCGACCATGTGGTGGGGACGACTGGAGGCGTTTTAGGGTCCTAGTGGCGGTGGAGACGGCTGGGCCAGGTCGGTGCGGGGGCGACATGGCGGCGCGACGAGGGGTGGGGAGGGGAAGACCGCCATAGACGCGCTAGGATTTTGTCAGAGATGAGGAGGGGCGTTGGAGAAGAAGGCGTTGGCGTGAGAAAAAAATGCATTAGTAGTAACCTAATTTAAAATATAATACAAACAACTAATCAATCCCTGTATATTACTAATATCCTAATCCATAGCACAATGCAAGCAACTAATCAATCTCGAAGTGACGAATTCTTTTCCTTCTCACCAGACACCCGAGGCCCCGAGCAGTAAACGGCGGACTCCAGCCGGACTTCAAAACCGCGTTGGATAGCCTCCGAAACCGCGGCTTGACTAGACTTGGGGCCTTGGGGCCTTGCTGTAACGTTGTTTGGTGAAGCCGCAACGCGCAATCCTCTCTCCCTCCCCCATCTCACCGTACCCCAACCCCAAACCCTAGGACGCACTACGCCGCCGCCGCCGCAGCACCTCCACCCGCAGCAAGATGAGGCCGCGCGGCAGGGGCGACGACGTCGAAGACGACGATGACAAGGACGAGTACGAGGACATCACGCCGCCTCGAAGAACGCCAGAGCCCGAGCCCGCCCCCGCCCCCGCCTCATCGCCCTCGCCCTCGCCCTCGCCTGCCCCGCCGCAGCGCGCGCGTGCCCCGCTCAGCAGCCTCGTCGTCAGGCCGCTGCCGCCGCCGCAGGAGAACGGCGGTGGATCCTCCCCGCCCTCACCCTCCGCCCGCTCGCCCTCTCCCAGCGCCGTCGGACACCGAGGCCGCGGGGCCTCGCCCCTGCGGCGACGGCGGGACTTCTCACCGCCGCATCCCCGTGGTTGGGAGAGGCGCCGGTCGCCTCAGCCGCCGCCGCCGCCGGAGAGGCGGCGTCCTGGGAGCCCGCCGCCCCAGCGCCGACGCTTCACTCCACCGCCCCGGTTCCAGCCACCGCGGCATCCTCGCTTCCACGATGAGCAGCAAGGTTTGTTGGAAACCCTCCAATCTTTCTATTTTCTTGTATAATGTCTCTTTATAAATTATATGGGAAGTTCGAACCAATTTAGTCGATTTGTACTTTTCCGTTTGTACTATATTGCTGGATTCGCACACCAGTATTTACTTTACTTTATTTTTATTTGATTCTGATTAATACGCATTCTGTTCGATGCTGATGATTCCTTACCTTGAAGGATATACTTCTCTTTTTTTTTTTATCGTTTTTGAAGGATGGATCTTCTTTATTGCGACTAAATGTACGGTTGTATTCCTTGTCGTGATATTGATTGGAAGTTATGTGATTAGGCATACTGACATAGTTGTGTGGCAATATATGTGGATGAAGTGTTACTTGTTTTAGGCTATGCAACACACGCATTTAAATTGCTATCCACATGGCTGTTTCAATAGCAGCACCTTTTTATTCTTTTAGGGCTTCTGTATTATGTTCAGATTTCATCGAGTGAAAGTTGTGCAATAGTGGTGTAGAGGATTAAAGTTATGTAGTTGCTCACATATATGTTTTTGTCTAGAGATGATTTTGGTTCCAGTACTTCAACTGTCATTTTGATTGCAAAGTTTACAAACAACACTGGCTGTTACTTGTTCTTGGTATCACATATTGGAAATCTAATGACATGAAAAGTTTTTGTCTGTCGGAATGTACTAATATTGTATGGGACGAATATAAATACTTTTGTGTGCATTAGTATTTAGTAGCTGAAGTTTGAAAAGATCAACTGCTTGGACCAGGAGCAAAAGAGAACAGATATGACATAGTTTCGCTGACCAATTTTTATATGTTTGAGGTTGTTGTTGTAAGTACTTCTGTTGTTTCTAATGGGTTGAAGCAGCTAGCAAATGCTATCTGAGTAATCTTTAATATTGGTCTAAAACTCAGAACGATATTTGTGGTTCATGTTGCTTGCTAGATTTAATATCAAATTACCATGACTCTTAGATGTGTTTTCCCCTTTCTGGATTATTGCATGATTCATTTACAAGAAGCCATGGAAGACATGTATCATGTAGCTGGCTTCATGTTTCATATTAATGATATCCAAGCTTGTTTCAACAAGCTTTGCTTGCATGATATGTTGTTGTCCTTGTATTATGCATGATTCCTCATATCTTAGGTGCTAATGTGTTGTGCAATTTGCATCACTCAAGCAGTGAACCCACGAGTAAATTGTTTTACCTGTTTCTCTCTTCTGTTTGATTTTATTTTATTGTAAATGTAGAACTGTGTTTTTTTTTCCGTTTGAACTGTTCACTAAACGGACTGCTCATCATCTTTGAAGTATAGTATGCATGAATAGACTGCTCATTATCTTGGAAGTGCGTACGCAAGATCTAGCATTTGAGGAACTGTGATGGAATACAGTTAAGACCTGTATAATTTAATAGTATATTAGTATTGTGTTACCATCATGATAATTTCATGGATAGTTGACATTATATTACTAATTACTAGTTCAGTTCATCCTTAACTTTCCAGCTTCCTACATTTACCAAATATAAGATGCCTTGTACCATGATTTCATCATGTTACACATTATGTCTCTCGAGTTCTAGCAGTATCCTGCCAGCTATCTAACTGCTAAATGGTTTATTTCATATAAGCTAATATATTATTGTTAAAGAACCATAATTCTAGGAAAACGTTTCACACAGTGTGAATGTCTGAAACCACCTGATATGCTTGAAAAATTGTAAATATCTTCTAATACTTTGCTGGCTTGGATGTCCAGTGTAATGGCCAAGCATTGCAAGCTCCAGTAAAATATCAAATGAAGTATGGAGTTTGCTGTTCTACTGGAACACTTTCCAACTTGAGTTGCTTGGATGCCATTCCTTTTCAAGATGGACATTATTGTTGATGCTTTGGTATTGTGCTGCCTGATGATTTGATTAAATTTGCCAGCATAGTGATGTGGAAGTATTCTGCCTTGCTGACACATTTTGTGAAAAGGCAGACATATGTGCATGTGCAGTATGTTGTGCTCTGAAAAGGTTAGAAGTTTTGAGAATTGAGATAACATGGAATGAAGGAACGAGATGGACTTGAGGTCATTGTATTAACACAACTTGGGTATGCTAGTGTTTAGGCAATGCCTAGCAACATAATGAGTGGAATTAGCTTTGGGCATGGATATGTAGAAACTTGAGGAGAACATCATCAGTTGGTCCTTACTGTTATCAATATTTCAACTGTTGAGTTTTGGAGATCAGGGCAGAATTCAGGAAGCCGTGGAAGTGCTTATGTGAACTATAAATCGTGAGTTTGATGACGTTAATATGGAACTTGGATAATAGACATTTATATAATATGAATTCAAAAATGAACCCACCCTTTTGAGTTCTTTTTGGTAATTTGTGTTTTCTGCACAATGAGCCAAGTCATCAGGTATATTTTTAGACATAGGATTATGCCATTTTGTTTGCCGGTCTTTTGAGCAACTTGTTAGAGGCTTCAGAGACTGGGACAATGATGTTGGGAGAAGAAGTAACTGGCTGCTCTAGAGGCTTGTTTGCAAGTGAATTGCTGGGCACATTCACATCTCCATGTTTGAAGCCTCAAGGGATGTTCATATAGCATTGATCTTGGAGCTGTCTCTTGTGCAGTGTGGGACATTCCAACAACTACTTAGTATGCTTGTAAGCTGAAGTTGCTTTTACGGTTGAGAAACAGAACCAAGGTGATTGGTATGGAACACCACTTTGTAGCATTCACAGTGATATAGCATGCCTGGTGCTTGACCTTTTCCCTGTTCAAGTTGGAATTCTTTGAGTAGGTCCCAGTCGGATTAGCTTCATGATACTTGATGCTTGCTTAATCTTGTGCAATCATGTGGAGGGAGAAGTATTTGGTCATTGGAGCGACCTGCTTGATTCTAGGTTGAGAAACAGAACCAAGGTGATTGCTATGGAACACCACTTTGTAGCATTCACAGTGACATAGCATACCTGGTGCTTGACCTTTTCCCTGTTCAAGTCGGAATTCTTTGAGTAGGTCCCAATGGGGATTAGCTTCGTGATACTTGATGCTTGCTTAATCTTGTGCAATCATGCGGAGGGAGAAGTATTTGGTCACTGGAGCGACCTGCTTGATTCTAATATTTGAGATGCCATCAAGAAGCTGTTGCAGTGGTCTATATGTCACATAGTTATTGACCTGTCAAATATTTGTTTAACTTGCAAATGGAAACGGGATCCTATATTGGCTAGAGGAACTAAGATTTTCTTAGCAACATCAACTCCCCTCTTTGGACACGTAGCTACTAACTACATTGTGAATCACCAGAAGGCTGCTAGTTTCATTCAGTTGTGCTGCAGTGACAATGGTATTTCCTTCTCAGAAATTGTGGGCCTTTGCAATTATAACTTCGTTCAGCATATGAAGAGTAGCTCTTTTGAAAGTAGTTCTCATGAAGTGGTTGCCTGTTTCAGTTCCACGTGGCTGGTGTAAGCATTTCTTGCTAAACGTTAGTTGACTTTATCTTTTAGTGCTTATTTGGAATTTTTTTATACTTGCTTTTCAGGATATGGGATGCATGCAGGCCCTTCGCCACCACGCCCACGCAGAGCAGAAGCCAGCAAATTTGATGATGATGTTGGTCCACGTTACACCCATGGATATCAAGGGGGTGGTAGAGGAGGTGCAAGGTTCCGAGAGGGTTCTCCACCATATGCAAGAGGAGGTCGATCATATGGGAGAGGCTACGGTGCTCCACATGGAAAGGATTTCATTAATATTGATGGGCAATATGTTCACCGAAATGACCCAAATCTGTCGCCAAGAGAAGGTGATTGGATATGCCAGAACCCTAAGTAAGTTGCTTTGTAGCCTGTCAAGTATGCTTTATTAGTTACTTAAATCTTGGTTTTCTGATTTTCTTCTTGCATTCTGTGTCAGCTGTGGAAATCTCAATTTTGCTCGGCGCACTCACTGCAACAACTGCAACAAGTTCCGCTATTCAGCACGTGAAGCATATGAGCCTAGGCGCAGTCCCCCCTTCAGGAGTTACCCCAGCCCTCCACGAGGGCCTCCAAGGATGGTTGGTCCACCTGGTGATCGTGCCCCTGCAAAAGAGATGACCAGGTACAGATCACCACCTCATGGTTGGGGAGCAAGTGATCCTAGGGCATATGCAGCTCGATCCCCTCCAGAACGTGCAGGACGGTTTACAGATCCATCACCTAAGGAAAGAATGGGCTTCCGTGGTGAGCGCGACCCAAGGGACCGTGTGAAATTTGAGTGGTCTGCAGCTGATGACTACATTCAGAGGGAGCGCCCACATGATGGTTATCTTGACAGGAGTCGGCGTCACTCAGGATCTCCTCGTGGTAACTGGGGAAATGATCTGCGTGACAGAAGCCGCTCTCCTCCACGGAACAGGCCTATGAAGAGTTCCTTCACCGGCAGAGGTCGGCCTGACGACTATGCTGCTGATCTATATGCCAGCCGAGGGAGACCCAATGGTATGCAGGCTGGCCGTGGGCGTGGGCATGTTTACAGATCAGGCAGTGGCCCGTACCCTGGTGAGGGTCGAGGTGACCGACGTGCTGCTCCACGTGCTAGGAACGAAGATGGTTATTAAATCATCTTGATGAAGCTGTTGAGTGACGTCATTTTGTCTTCGTTGGTCAGGAAAGGAAAACCTTAGTCAAGCTGGAGTTGAGAATATCTGCAGCTTTTAATTTTTAAAGATCGTGCATTGTGTCCCTAAACCATGGTAACTGTGTTCCTGCATGTTGTTAAGTTATGATTGGTTTTTGTCATCCTCAGGAGCGGATCTTGTAAAGGGACGTAGACCCAACATTTTCTTCCAAAGGTTAGAAATTAGTAATAATTTGTGTACAAAGTTTGAAATTAGTGTTATCAAATATCCAAATAGCTTGATGATAGAGTTTGAGAACTCTCTAAGCATACGTAGCTTGTGTAAGCCACGGTGACAACTGCAGAGCATATCCGATCCTACATGGACCTTGGGGCTACTGCACGATGGGCCTTAGTAGGGCACTCAATCACTCGATCCCCCAGTCACATATGACATGATCACTCAAGTCACAGCCATCTGGTCACTCAGTCATGTAACTCAAGAATTCATGTAATCCAGGTACTCGGTCAAAATCCGCATACATTTATTCATGAATGCCAAGAATATTTGGGTAGGTACTGCATCGGGAGGTAGCAAGACAATGAAAATTGTGTACTCCATACAAAAAAACAAAAGAGAGTTAAACATCCTGTTAAAGAGAACCATTCTCACCTCATGATTCATCAGGCTGGATTCGGTTAAGAGAATGATGAAAAGAGCAATATATGTTTTTATTTCTCATGTCAGAATACATATATACATAAGGATTGATTTGCATACCTGGTCAATATCAGCAGACTGATCATTAATCATCTCCATATGCTTTTTCTATCGTTTCATTTTCGTAGTTCAATCAATTTCCATTAAAAAACGATATTTTGTCGGCCGAACAATCAACACCACCTTATACATTACACGTTTTTTTTATAACGCAGGCACTAACCATGTTCTTCTCGCTAATAATGTAAGCAACTGGTTCAGTTTATGAGTCTTTAAAATCATGCTGCAAAACAGCAAAACCATGTAAACTCATCTGAACTGGCACGTCGACATCTGGTTGGACACGTGGGCCGCCTGTCCCACATCCATCTTTCCCACCACCAGCAATTAGTAGCAACGTATCGCTTTCGTTTCGTCTGGGACAGGAAGCTAGGACCGTCCGTAGCTGGTGGGCACCGCCGTGCTGCTGAGCTAACTGCCAGTCACCACGACCACACAGCCTGACAGACACCCCGCGATCCGCGTGCCACTGCCACACACGTAAAAGCCACTCCAGAAGTGGCCAAAGCGCAGTGGCCGCCCGCAGCCCGCTTGCGTTGCGGAGGCGCACTGGCACTGCGCAGCTGACGACGACCCGGCACGGCACGCCGCCTCTTTCCGCGTAGGCTGGCCGCCACCACCACCATGCATCCGCCGAGCTCGAAACCGATGGAAGTCGCGGGCGTGGCGTGCCGCGCGGGCCCGTCCAGGCAGCAGGGCGCGCACGCGGGCGTGGGAACACGGCGTTGCCGTCGGCCCCGCCCCGTTCGCCGCTCGAAGAAGGCTGCTCGTCGCGTCGCTCGGGGTCGGGGAGCCACTCCCGGCGCAATCCCTGGGCGAGGAGGCCGTGGCGCTGGAGGTAATCCGATGTTGTCTTGCTGTATGTCGTTGGCTTGTCACCACAAGCTTCGATCGCGAATTCGCGATCACACATTCACACAACTATATGAAGTCCATTGATTTTGGTGCAGGTGGGTGAGGATGATGATCTGGACTCCCTTGTTTCTGCCGAAAACCTCTTGCCTCCCGCTGCTGCTGCTGCTGACGGTATGAGCTCTACTCCCAGTCGTCGTGCGAATAGCCGTTTAAGAACAAGAGGTTCATGTCAGTGGTGTGGTTTATACGGACGACAAAAAAACACTAAACTAACGTTGGCACGTCTCGTGAATCTGACCTTGCCAGTTCCTGAGGCCAGGACAGTGCGCGTCAAGTTCGTGCTGAGGAAGCAGTGCGCCTTTGGCCAGCAGTTCCTCGTCGTCGGCGACGACGCGGCGCTCGGACTTTGGGATCCGGCTAAGGCGACTTGGTTTGGTCAGAAGGCCACGTCTGGACGGCGAACACGGTGAGCTCTCCGGTCACGTGCGTAAGTGCGTTCCTTCAGCGACCCTGGGCCATGTGAGTCTGACTCGATCGTTTGTCTGACCAGGATTTGCCGGCGAACAGGTCGATCGAGTTCAAGTTCCTGCTGCGAGATGCCTCGGGGCATGTCCGTTGGCAACATGGCACTAACAGAACTCTGCAAATTACTGAAACCCCAAACACCATGGTTGTCCACGAAGACTGGGATCACGGCAACAAACAGAAAGTATCAGAGGAGGAAGAGCTCTCCATCGGGGAAGAAGATGTGATGTTTTCAGAGGATCTTGCAGGAACAAATGGCGCAATGCCGGCAGATACGGCAGATAATCCCCAAAAGCATCAGAATCTGGAGACCGACAGGTCGGCTGCGGTGGTTGCAGATGCTCCTCTGCAGGGGGAAATGGTAGCAGCAAATGGAACGGACCAACCACAGGTAACCACAACCACGCATCACATCTTGTTTCGTATAGAAGCATATACCTGACAATTCTTCTCTTTACTGAATCAGCTGATGGTGGACAAACACCAGACGATTCTTGAAGAGGTCCCCGGAAAACAAAACGGCACCCCTTCTGCCGGATGATTATGCTGGCAATGGCAACGACAACGATGACACTACCTTGTATCAGGGAGGTGATCTGCTGCCGAATAGGCCGACAAGTATATTTGAGAACGACTTGGCCTGGGCCGGGAAAGCCATGCAGCAGCTGCTCCGGATCCTCGGTTTCCAGATGGGCACAACAAGAACATGGTATTCAGCTTCAGCTACCGTTGTGTGTATGTTGCAAACCTGCTGTTTTGAAGGATCACCAATGCCTTCAACTCACTTTTCTACGCTGAAAGAAACGTCAGCGCTGAGGATTGTAACTGAAACTCCAGTAACAGCAGCAAACATCAGCCGTCTTCCCCTGCACTGTGTTGCATATAGCAATTACTAGGAGATAAGTAACTAGTACTGCAAGTATGTTCAGTTTAGAAATAGTGACTAATAAGGTGAGAATCATCCACTTCTTATCCGCTTGTTGTTAAGGCAGACTCCATCTGTACAATATGGCAAATCTCAGTTCCATGAGAAGTTGAATCTGTGGTGGTAACTCCAAAAGAGGAATAGATGAGAGTGTATAACTCAACAAATATTAGCACTCGAATGTATTCATGGTTGAAATAAGTTTGTAAAGGATTTAGCACTATTTATAATAGACATGTAAACATGACAACTGGTACAAGCATTCCATTTTTAACGATCCATAACTGTTAATGAGTCACCACACCCTTCAGAACAGTTTAGAATTTTAGATCCACATCTACTCTCCTACTTGTTTACAGCCAACTACGCACTATCCTAAACAAGACAGAACATCTATACTTGTATGGGAACAAGTTGTACATGGGAAGATTCTTTGATGAAGATGGTCAAAAGAATCCATAAAGCACCATGTCCGCTCTCTATGTGGTCCTTCAAAGCCAGGCTTTCCAGAACAAGACATGTGCTTACAGTTTGACACACATCATGTGCTCGAGGTGAGATGCCAACCATACTCACAGAAAGGGTGATGCACTTCTGCGAAATCAATGACATCTGTAACGGTGAAATGAGCTGTTGCCCTCACATTCCATCCTTCTTGAATATTAAGCTCATTTGGTTGTGGAGCTCAGAGCGTTGAAGGAAATCAGCCATTGCATCTGAAATAGACAGGACAAAAGGAAACCGTAAGACCGACCACACGACAAACATTTAATATTCCACCCAAAATGTCCAAAGATGACGATTATCTACGAAGGATACAAAATACACCACAATAATAAACAGATTCAAGCTATTCTGTACTATACAGAAGTTACAAAATAAACTGAAGAGCGAAAACATCCTAAAAGCAAAAAAGTGGAACAGTCAAATTATTACCTTACAGGTCTCAGATACTTCCTAATTTGTGGGTCAGTGGTTGATTTTAAGGTCTTCAGTGCCTCCTCTGCAGCCTGCAACCAAAAGAGGTGGGACAAGAATAACTGAGTACAAAAGTAAAATATAGTGCTTGATACACGTCAGCCTTCCACAACAAAGTGACATATCACCATGTAATTATGCCAACAATTATTTGTGTATTTAAGGGTAATTACATTTGTCACGATCCTAGCTACATAGTAAATTAACGAATACTATATTTTTCAGAGGAAAGAAACACATATAGCATGCATCATCGTTTGAAGGTAGGTGTCCCGCAAGACTATACATTCCACTATGGGTCAAGTAGCCAATTTGACTGGTAACTGGCATGGCATAAACCCTGAACAAACTGCTCAAATGAGATTTCTTATTTTGATTAAATTTTCAGTTGAAACGGTTACTGTTTAAACCATGCTGCAGTAATTTGTTTCCAAAGATACAAGCGCTGATGAAAGAAATCTTTCCATTGCTGCTCTGCAGGTATAGTTTGTTTCTTTGTAAATCATATGCATAATTTGTTCCCATTTTCCACATCTGAAGTTTTGGTTTGGGCACCCAAGAAATGACCTAGTGCAGAGAAATTTTCAAGGCTAATTGTTTTGACATGTAAAGAGACAACCATCTCCCAATAGAAACATGAAAGTAAGTCATGACTCTATATCAAATTTGAGATCTCGAGTCCTATAAAACTGTACCATGCTGAGTTTTTGCCAGAACAAAATAGCACATTCTTTTGAATAATGAATGCAGCACGTTAGACAGTTCACTCAATTTATTTTTGCTTTTCCAGTTAGTAACGATTTGGGTAATCAATTACCTGCAGAAGTGCATGTAGAGTATGGAAACAATTTGAAATTCATTACTACTTAGGTGAAAATGAATTTCAATTCTAAAAAAAGGTACATAATATGTTCACCATTCTATCTAACTTTGTTTCCCCATTTTGATAACGGTTTACATACAGTAACAGAAGACTACTTTCACCTAAACCTGTGTACTAATCTCCTCTAGACCGGATAGTTGTTGGTTGGTTACCAATGCAATTCTGAATTGTGATCCCATCTGCATAAAATTTAGTGCACTTCCAGATGCAAAAAAACAATTTAATGTGGCAATGAATGCATATATACAAGATTTTAAAAAGGGAAGCACTAGAAAACACAGTACCAGAAGCTTCGCAGCTTCTCTGTCCGAACCAACGCCCCTCCCGAGAATCAATCCTGCTAGTTCAACCTTCAAAAAGAGAATATAGCGGCTGATTAACAAGCCAGCAAAAGGTGCTGGGGCCAAGCCATCAAAATCAGATCAGTTTCTTAAAAACTGCCGGCAAGTTAAATTTGAATGCAAATATTAAATTCTGAACAGCCGTCAATAGTCAAGAAAACAGGTGGTAGCCAGCCAGTTCCAAATAATGGTTAGGTTGTTTCATCTTTTGAAGAAAAACAAAACAACTGTTTTTCAATTAGCAAAACCTGGCTGCTCTTATATTTGTTCATACACTTATAAGCAGTAGAGACAAAAGCCAGTAACAGTCACAGGTGCGACTCAAATCTGTGTTTTCAAGTTTAGAACTACAACACCTTAATGCATTACAATATAAGGTGGCCACAAGGGCCAGAACTATCAGGTTTAAGAAAAAATTAAGCATGAACAGTAACTAACCTGGAAATGATATTCTTCATTTCTGGCTGGGCTAGAATTCTGGACTTGATCTCGAAATACTACATGTTGGTCCTCCAAGCACTACAATATTAGATGCAAATTAGCATTTAATGAAGGAAACAAAATTTGGAAAAAAAGGTACAGCGCATCAAAATAGTATATGGACAAAAATAATGGCAAGTGCAACATAGTCTCTTACATGTTCTCTAATAAGACTCATAATAGACGACAACTTATCCATATTATTTGAATCATCCAGTTTCAATGTACTTCCAGAAGGTTCTCGCATAGAGATATCATTGTCTGAACAAGGAGTGTCCTCCAGAAAGCCATTACCACTCCCCGGGGACTTCCTTGAATCTTTCTTAGGAACTCCGGCAACTGGAGCAACAGATGACAAATAACTGCCTGCAATTTAATCCATTAAGTTATTAGTGCACATAAAACTAGCCGCCAAGTGCTCTCAAACAAGAAAAATTTGGAAAGAAGTTCACAAAGGTAAGTAAGCTTATTATTATTTACAAACTTGTACACAGATAGTAAGGCAAAGCTGAAAACTCCCAAACATGCCCAGTAAAGAATGATCGATTGTTCTTTCGATGTAAAAGAGTTATCCTCTGTTTCTAAGAAACCAGTGTTTTCCTAAACGGTAAATGGTAACAGTCGGTCACCTATTGTTTAGTCATTATTCAGGCTAAACGATCAATTAACAGGAAAAACGGCTATTTAAACAGGATAACGGTCAATTAAACAGAAATGGTGGACAGCCGCATAGCATTTAAACGGGTTTAAACAGGCCAAACAACCGTTTAGGCGAATAGTGAAGAAAACCTACCCACAAGTTACTTTACTTTTCAAATAAAATTTCTTAAGAGGATATTGAATGAAGTGCTGTTTCCAGATTCATAGGAGTAACATCTATTACTGGAACGTCCACCAGAGTGGTATTGAGAAGTATGCAAATTAGTGAATGAGTTATTTCAAATATACTGCGTTATTAAGCACTCCCGGTCAGCTGCTATTCTTATTGATGCTAACTGCCACCAGAAATTTCACATTGCAATGGGGACCCAGCTGTAATATTTGGTTTGCATTTCCGTGGACAAGGTGATCTGTATGCCCATTAATCAGACATGATATAACCAGCTTATGTTATGTGCCTACAGCTAGTCTGACAAACAGTACCAGTCATGAAAAATCATAGGCTGCCAAAAACATAAAACACAATGATAGTAAAGCATATACAGATCATCTTCAGATAGTTTACCGACACTTAAAAGGACGTTTTCTATAAAACTACATGAAAGCATTTTAGTGCTTCCAGGATGCTCGGTTACTCAGGTGTATCTATTACAACTTTTTAAGTACATAGCAAAGCCTGGTGTACACAAGATGTAGAGGATATATACTCACTCTCCAAATTTTGGAGAGCTTTTTCAGCAGCTTGAACTTGAGCTTCATCTCTTGTTTTTCCGATTCCTATTCCAATTTTTTCATTACTAAACAGAACCTGGAACACAAAATAGATAAGGTGAATGTGAAATGATTAAGCAAAAATTTGGTAGTATCACTATATAAATCTAAGAGTAAAATGCACCTGGAGACCTTAAACTTTTCCTGGATTCTCACCTAGGCCATAAGCTCTCAAAATGAGGATTTAGGTCGTTAAACCTTTTAGGTGGTTCACCCCAAGCGAAAACCAGGTGCATATCGAGCGCACTCAAAAAGTTGAAGGACCTATAATCCTCTCTTTGAGAGTTTATGTACCTATGTGCAAATCCGGGTAAAGTTAAGGACCTTGAGTGCATTTTACTCTAAACCTAAAAATGCATAACTAAGCTACCACATAAATTTAACCTATAGCAGCTTTACTGCTTTCAAGGCTTGTTACATCTAGAGCAGCTGTAGACACTAAGGCTACATGCTTTTTGTCAAGTGTGAAATATTTTACCAATCACTACAAAACAAAACTTCTAGAATGAAGATGTCGTTGATGAGCACTCAGGCGGTATGGTAACATAGCTCTTTCAATTCAAAATGGAAACAATTGTTGACAAGAGAATATATACTATAAATACTGATAAGTCACAAATTCAAAATACTAACCTCTACAGAAAATAGCATACTTTTGCCATTGCTTACAGTAGATCTGAATTCCACCTGTACGAGAAAGGGTTTAGGATTACTTCAAGGCCAAATAGGAAAACAAATATAAGCTAAAACAATAAGATGCTAGAATACCTTGGAGTCACATAGCCGCCCGATTTCTTGCAACACTGTGACATATACCGAGGGGGTTATTGCTAGTGATCCCCCATTTGGCTGGATAGTCCTAACTCCTCCAGTACCTCGGATAGGCATTCCCTCGTCATCTAGACCGAAGATTCCAGTTAGTTAAACCACCAGGTCTTGATTCTTATACAGCATATGCAAGGTTGAAAGGAATAAGAATCCTAGGCAGAAATGCATTCAGGATGGCATTATTAAGATCATATGATAACTGGACTCAAATGAGAAAGGCCATATGGTCCACCAAGTCAGGACTGGAGAATCTGGTATCTCGTAATTACATATCTATCCCTAATATTAAAGAGCAAAAGGTTTCTTCATCGTTCACTGCTCACAGCTGTCTGATGGTGAACAGATCGACTAAATCTCTTCCGTGCATGTACAAGTTAGAGTAGTGTGTCCAAGCACGGTATGGGCTCCAATTCTGAAACGAATTGGAATATGAAATGTTTCCATGGTCGGCTACTCTCTCCCATACCCGTATGAGTTAAGTGTTTGGGCATGATGCAAAGTCCAATGCCAAAACAAATTGGAACTTGGAACGCATGACACGACATTGATAAATCTCTAAACATCTCGTACCCATACGAGTTACATCAACATGGGTCCAGGCATAGTACGGAGTTCGATTCCCAGACGAATTGAAGCACATGACGTGATATAGCTAAATAAATCTCCAAGCCGCAAGTCATCTAGGTAACCATGCAACAAGCTGAACATCCGGTTGCAAAGTATGGGTATGTTTGCTAGTGAGAAAATAAAAATAGGATCTGAGATCCAGACAACCTTGGATAAAAGCCTTAGTACTGATTTAAAAATGAATAACAAATCATGGGGTAATGGGGGTAAATGAAAGAGCAGCACAATTCCTTCATATGTTCAAAGCATGGCCAAGTGACAAAAGAGAACAGACTATTAATAATATTAAGTAAATACGAACCAATTGCAATGTTCTATCAAGCATCAGACAAGAAAATTTCTTCTCATGCGAAATGGCTCAAGATAAAGTTCACCATGAATAACACAGTAACATTTCTTTGATAAAGGAAAATGGCAGAAAAAAGGCCCGATCCTCTTAGCAAATAAACACAAGAATCCAATCAATGGATTTTTTTGAGCTAATAGACAAAATAAATATATCTGGAGATGCCTAATATACTCTAACATAAAAGGTAGCAGGAATTGCCAGAAAGAGAAACCAAAAGATAGCTAACCAACTTTATGAAATTGAGAGGTACCTGGTGAACGGGTTGAGGATGACATTTTCTGTCCTTCCCTTTGCTCCCACCGATATGACTGATAAGGAAAATAATTGAAAACTCATCCTCTTGAGTTTATTTTGAACATTAAGAGATTAATAACAACAATTAGTCAAGTGAACGGACTAGAGTGCTTGGGGCCCTAAACTTTGTAGAGGTGCAGATCCATTCTCAAGAAGAGCAATGTAGTAAATAAAAAGGCATATAGTTATAAATGGCTAAAAGCAGACTGCATGAACCATATGTTGCCATTTAAACAGTGCTTGCTAATATATTCCAAAGGAAATAGGGCACTATTAGTCTGCATCCTAGATCCAAGTAACACGAAGATATAAAAATTCACCTGCCCATTTAATCTCTTCTCTACTTCAGTTCCCCTCATGCCCTCAGGTATAGGAGCCTGATCTTTGTTGGCTGGTACAAAATTGGTATCCTGTAGAGAAATCGGAAGGTAGCATAAAGTTTCAGAAAAAATAAACTGGAGGGAGAACATATCCAGAATATTAATACCTCGCAGACTAAATAGTCACCAACATCTGGAGCATATGGAAGATCCAGTAACCCATTTTCATAGTATAGTTCAAACACTTTCCTCAGTAGATTCTCATCAAACTCTCTGCATGAAGAAGAAAAACAGGCCCAATATTGAAGAAGTAAGAAATATATAATTACAATACAGAAATTTCATAACACACATTTACCAACCTGAAAAACCCACCACGAACATTGCAAGCAACATTCCTTGCAACACATAGAACTGGAACAGCATTGGCCATCTAAAATTTATAGAAAACACACATATCATTCCACAATGGGTATATGTTCAACACAAAATACAGAGTAATTAAATAATAAGTACCTCTGCCTGTGGAGCATAGTATGGAGTATATGCAGGGACAACATGAACTCTGTGTTGATCTTTATCATCCCAAACATTAAGTCGGTCATCAATTACCATGGCCATCTTTGGATGGCATCCTCTGTCTCGGAAAACATTCTGCAGGGACTTTCTGGAACCTGCCATGCAATAAAGAGAAAGGATGAAATAGATGGTTAACCCAGAAAAATTCTGGAGGAAGATCAAACCAGAGTGATAGGAAGGTTCCAAATGCACTGTTCCATCCAACTACACTGTACGCTATTTCCCTATATATTACTACATATATTACAGCAGTTTCACTGGGAACAAGTTATTTAGGAATACAAAGGATGCTGTATAAATAAACTGGAGCTAAATACCTTACTCATAAGTGTATGCATAATGACAAGATGTTCCAATAAAAGGAGGGCATCGTAATATTAGGAAAGAAAAGCAAAAACAAAAAGAACATTTGGAATATAAAGTTTATGGCAAAAAGGTGTTGCTGGTGAGTTTGTCGGGATAAACAAAACAAAACAGAATAACAGATACAGGAAATCATTGCACAATAATTGAAACAAGTTCACTTGCCTGACTTTACACAATTTACGCGTTCTGAGAGCTGTTGTGGACTTATTAAGTTGCCTTCTGGATCAAGAAGTCTCCACATTTCAAGAGCATAATCTCTCTCAGCCATTGTACATACATAAACCTCAAATCTTTTTCGTCCTTTTGCAGTTAGGTAACTCCTCAATTCTTCCCAAGCAGGCCTTAGCTTTACGAAAACACTGGTATCACGAATCTGAAAAGAATATATCATGTAAATGGGTAAGATGATACTAAGCATGAAAAAGGTAGAGTAATCACAGAACAGTAAGTTAAATGAAAGAATTAAATCTCTAGATATCCAAAATTCTGTCACCTTCCAAATATAAAAGAATTTATGCTGAGTGCCTCAGTCCAATAGTTTTGTATTAAATCTCGAAAAGCTTAGTAGGGTCAATAAATCATGTCCCCAAAGTAGACAAGGCTCTATTGCAGCCCACGAAAAGCCAACAACAATATCATGGAATTCATTCTACTAATTGAAACATACCTCTGGATTGATGCGAGTCAAAATTGCATTCCTGTCAGGCAGTCTGATAACTGGACGAAGAACACGCTCCTGACCACCAGACATAGGTTGAACCTCCTCTTTCTGGGTTCCAACTATTTTGCCATTGTCCGTAACTGTATCCGTGTCAATGAATTCTTTGAGGAGCTCTTTGTCCTCAATATACCGTTTGATTTCTGCAGACATCCCTGCTATTCTGATAGGATCATCTTCGACATCCATTCTGCGGGAAAGCATCTCAATCCGATCCTCGAAGGACTTCATTGTGTTAGCAACAATAAGGGTCTCATCAAGATCAAACACAATGGCAAGACAGCGCAAGTTGAGCATGCCAACGGACGCTGCATAGAGCCCAGAGCGTGCTGAGCAGCACCAAAAGCATGGCACCTTCCCTGATTTGGTCGGCATTGCCACCAGGTGCAGCTCCTCATCCCCAACTACTACCACAGCGCTCTACACAGACAAATGAGAGAACGTGTTAAACAAATCTTAATGTTCTGTGTAAAGTTCTATCAAGAGAAACAGTCCCTGAATCTAACTACATGGAACTTACAACCCATGAAAGACCCGAAATGAAATGTACAAAATGCTTCAGCATATGAAACTTGTCTCACGAAGTACAAGTACCACCTCAGTAAGTTACGTTTTCCGTTTCAACTTCAAATGAATATGGCAATGATATAAGCACATCAAGCCAAGACACCTATGATAGACCCAGAATGAAATGTGCAAAATGCTAACTCCTGATACTTCTTCGACGAATTACAAATACAGTGAATAGAAATTCCTAAGAGGTCACACTCTTAAATATGTATATTCCTTCGATTTCAAATGAGCATAGAAACTACAGTCACATGAAGACAAGACCACATATTCGCGGTTGTCCAAAAAAAATTGGGGACAAACCTTGAACTCATTGAAACAAGTAAGATACAAGCGCTGGAGGCTCGGGTTGGGAGGCGTCAGCTTGGTCTGCAGCTTGCATCGCACGGAGAAGGGCGCGATGGTCTGCAGGATGGCGAGGGGCGGGCACCTCTCGCTCGCCGGCGACAGGTGGCTGACGCGGATCTCGTTGCTCGGGAACGGGAGGCCCCCCTCGCCCCCCTGCTTCATCGGGAACACCTCCATCTCGCCGAGGTACACCTCGCCGTGGAACATCCGCATGCTGACTCCGGCGGGCGCCCCGGCGGCGGGGGCGGCGCCACCACTGCCACCGACCCCGCCTCCAAGGGCCCCCGGCGGCGGGGGTCGAGGCGCGGCCATCGCGAGTGGGGAATCGGAGTGAGAAAAGAGAGGGAGGGGGAGTGTAATTTCACACAGTGGGAGGCAGGTGCTTGCCCCCGCCCGCCTCCCGCTTCGGCGGAGACGCGGAGCCGCGGGTTTTCGGTGTTTGGGGAATGAGGGGGCGGCGAAGGGGGCTTGCCGGAGCGGGGCTCGGCTGCGTTTATATAGAACTTTGGGGCCGGGCGCCGGGGTGGATGGTTCCGTTCCGATTGTTCGGTCCGGTCACCGGTCTGGCTGCGGACGCGCGGACCAGACGCAAGTCGAGTCCCGAACCGGGGCCGAGGCGTCAGTGAGACAGTGATTCTGACTATCTTTCCGTGTCGCTCGGTGCGCCGCGTGGGCACGTCTGGGGCATGGCTGTGCGTGTCGCGTGTGATTCGTGAGTGAGAGTGGGTTCAAGCGTTCAAAGATTGATTTCAGCCGAGGTTGCCCTGAATTCTCCTGCGGGCTACAGGATCAAGTACTCTGGTTTGATGCTAAAAAGACATTAGCCACCAGGGTGAAGAGGACATCAATTAAATAGTCGATTCGTTGGTTGGTTTCTAGACTGATAATCTTGACTGGTGCTGGTTTGTTATGAGAGAAAAACACTGTTGGCTGATTGATAAGCTCTGACTGAAACCAACAAACGAACAGACTGCGAGATTTAAGATTGCGAAGGGCCATAACGTCGACGACGAAATATGTTATCCTTAGCATAGCAGCAAAGCACTAAAGTCAACGGTGGACTATATCCCCGTCCCTCGTGTTCTTCTGTCCACCGCCCCATTGGCCATGCCCACTACCCCATATGATTAGCTGGTTTTCATTGCGTTGGAATTCGCTTAGCTAACATTAGGGCCTTGTTTAGATTAAGATTAGAAATCAGTATTTGAAACTGTAGCACTTTCGTTTGTATTTGACGATTATTGTCCAATCATGGCCTAACTAGGCTCAAAAGATTCGTCTCGTAATTTACAATCAAACTGTGTAATTAGTTATTTTTTTATCTACATTTAATACTCCATACATGTGTCCAAAGATTTGATATGACGAAGAGAGAGTGAAAAAACTTGCAATCTAAACCAGGCTTAGCTATGTTAGTCGAAAGAAATCAGCCAATATTTTTTTTTCAGTTGGGTGGCAAGTAAAATACTAGTTGATCTATCTATTAGCTGAGGATCCAAATAGAGTCTTTGCTATATTTTTAGCAATTAACTATAGTTGTATGGGAACCAAACAAGTTTAACGATGGGTAGAATTAACGATATAGAGTTTTTTTATAAAACGAAAATTTGACGATACAGTAAGCACTGTATCAGCCACATCACGAGGGTGTTTGATTCAGGGAGTCAAGTTTACGAGGTGTCACATGGAGGTGTTGTATGAGATGTTTGGATACTAATAAAAAAAACAAATTACAGAATCCGTCAGTAATTCATGAGACGAATTTATTAAGCCTAATTAATTTATCATTGGTATATGTTTACTGTAGCACCACATTGTCAAATCATGAACTCATTAGGCTTAAAAAATCTGTATAGCAAAACCGTCTCAATTTATACATTTAGTTTCATAAATAATCTATATTTAATACTTCATACGTGCGTCAAACATCCGATGAGACAACCAAACACCCCGCTGAACCACCTTGTACTCCGTAGAACTTATGGGTCCGTTCAGCTCTCATTAAGAGCCGCTGCTGGCAGTTGTAGCTAGTACTGTTCTACAGTAACTCGTCGTGAGTGAGAACGCAACCTGCAACAATCTTTCGGATATGTAGCTGCCTAACTGCCCGTACAAAGGACATTTCAGCAAAAACCATACACCACGGCTGGCAGGTTATCTCAGCCCCTGGCTCACCATGTTGGCCCCATTCGCTTATGTTATAATCCGTTTTTTCAACTTATTTTTTTTTCAATCAGAACAGTATTTTTCTCTAGAACAGGCTTTTTTCAACGAAACGAACGGACCATTTGCATGAATCAAACAATTTATACAGGATATTTTTTTATTGTTGCTGCTCCTTCAGCAGCTGTCTGATTGAATCTATTCAATCAAAATGAAAGATGCAGCTTGATCTCTAGTACCATCTTGAGTTTATTTCCTACTCTTACAAGTAACAAGAATTAATTGACTGCATACCACCATAAAAAACGGCCATCTTTAATACTCCATCTACGCATCTTGGTCTCCAGGAGCCCCAAGCACCATTTGTGAGTTGTAACAAAACACAGCCGCATCATGCGAATACAATGGGCCCCAAACCATTATCATCCACTGACCAACGCTTACCTGCTATTGACAGTTCAAGCACGCCTTCCGCATGGCGCTGCCTGCCTCTGCGCTACAATTTCCTCACGCCGAACCGCCTGTCTCTGCTCTGGAAGGAGACCAGTGCCTCGAAGTAGTCGGCCTCTCCGAAGTCGGGCCACAGCGTGTCCGTGAAGAAGAGCTCCGCGTACGCAGACTGCCACAGCAGGAAGTTGCTCAGCCGCAGCTCGCCGCTGGTTCTGATGAGCAGGTCGGGGTAATCAGGGAGCTCGTTGGCATGGCTCGTCTCGAGCTCATCCGCGAACAGCGACTCGTCGATGTCCTCCGGCTTGAGCAGCTTGTCGTGCACCTTCTGGGCGAGGTTCCGGCATGCTTGCACTATGTCCCTCCGCCCGCTGTAGCCGATTGCCAGTGTCAGGTCGAGCTGCGAGTTGCTCCGTGTGGCCTCCTCGGCTTCTCTCGCGGTCTTCTGAAGAGAAACGGGCAGTCTTGAGGAGTCGCCGATCACACGTAGCCGAATTCCTTCCCTGTAAAATATGAAGCGCAAAAGCTCTTGAGATATCATCACGGGGTAGCAATTCAGAATATATCGAGGACAACAAAGCTTCCGTCGTATCTACTACAGTAGCAACTTTAGTTGTGAGGTTTACTGCCAGCTCCATAGAGTGTTCGAATGCATCTGCATCTTATCAGGAATGCAAGTACAGGTGTGAGGCTATTAACTGACGGCGCAACTGCATACCTCAGAAATTCAGCTACACTTTCGCGGATAGCTCGCTCAAACTGCCCCATCAAGAATTCCACTTCCACCTGCGAATTGGCAAAAAGAACCGTCAAGCTCGTCGGTGACAATGACAAAGAAGGCGACGGCGCCTGGGGGTGGGAAGCATACCTTGGGCCGGCTCCAGTTCTCGTGGGAGAAGGCGAAGGAGGTGAGCGCACGGACGCCCCAGGCGCGGGAGAGCCGCACCACCTCCTCCAGCGCGCGCCGCCCGGCCTCGTGCCCGGCCGCGGACGGCAGCCCGCGCGCGCGTGCCCACCGCGAGTTCCCGTCCATCACCACAGCCACGTGCCGCGGTAGCGACTCCGCTCGCAGCCCGCCCGGTAGGAGCGCAGCCTCGGCCGCCGGTGCCGGTGCCGCCGCCGGGGTCGCGCCGGCTCGCGGGCATGGCAATGGCAATAGGAGCGTGCGGCGGGAAGGGGCGAGTAGCTGACTTGTAGCAGCTGGGGAGTGGTGGGAGAACAGCATGGGAGCTCTCGATTTGGGCGTCCTGGTGGTGTCGGGTTCTTGGCTCAAACTTCTCCAGCACCACAGCTCAAAAATCAACCGCGGAAGCGCTGCTATGCCTTTCCTAGTGCCCCGAACGACTCGGAGACTTCAGAAAAAAAAAAAAAGTAAAATAGCCGAATTCGTCCCTAAACTATCGTGTTGGACTCAATTTCGTCACTCAACTACGAAAACGTTCGATTCAGTCCTTGAACTATCGTACTGGGCTCAATTTCATCCATCAACTACGAAAACGTCCGATTCAGTTCCTAAACTATCGTGCTGGGCTCAATTTCGTCCATCAACTATAAAATCGTCCGATTCAGTCCCTGAACTATCGTGCTGGGCTCAATTTTAAATTTAACACCGTTGCATTTTTATTTTTAAATCTAACCAGGTTAATATACTGCTAAAACTTGGTTTGTTTTTTTCTGAGTATCTTAAAGACCTCAAATTAAAAAACTCAAAACTAGAACGTTGTAGATCTCATCGAGAACTACAATTTTTATATATAAAGTATCTCCATTTGACCCCATATATGAGAGATACGATTTTTCCAATACCATAAGCACGTGAACGCGATGAGTATACTGTTAAAACATTATTTAATTTTTTTGAGGATCTTAATGACCTTAAATTAAAAAACTCAAAACTACAAAGTTGTAGATCTCATCGAGAGCTATAATTTTCATATAAAAATCATCTTCATCCAAGACCATATAAAAACACCTTAATACATCTTTTTTAATATGAAGATGATTTATTAAAAAAGATACATTAAGATGCTTTTATACTATCTTGGATGAAGATGAATTTTTATATAAAAATTGTAGCTCTCGATGAAATCTACAACTTTATAGTTTTGAGTTTTTTAATTTGAGGTCATTAAGATGCTAAAAAAAAATAAATAATGTTTTAACAGTATATTAATCGTGTACACGTGTTTATCACATTGAAAAAATCGTATCTCTCATATATGAGGTCAAATGGAGATACTTTAT
Organism: Miscanthus floridulus; assembly: GCF_019320115.1. Classification (NCBI taxonomy): domain Eukaryota; kingdom Viridiplantae; phylum Streptophyta; class Magnoliopsida; order Poales; family Poaceae; genus Miscanthus; species Miscanthus floridulus. The sequence continues at coordinate 129,689,374 of NC_089584.1, forward strand.
ATATGAAAATTGTAGCTCTCGACGAGATCTACAACTTTATAGTTTTGAGTTTTTTTAATTTGAGGTCATTAAGATGCTCAAAAAATTAAATAATGTTTTAACAGTATACTAATCGCGTACACGTGCATATCACATTGGAAAAATCGTATCTCTCATATATGAGGTCAAATGGAGATACTTTATATATAAAAATTGTAGCTCTCGACGAGATCTACAACTTTATAGTTTTGAGTTTTTTAATTTGAGGCCATTAAGATGCTAAAAAAATTAAATAATGTTTTAACAATATACTAATCGCGTACACGTGCTTATCGCATTGGAAAAATCGTATCTCTCATATATGGGGTCAAATGGAGATACTTTATATATAAAAATTGTAGTTCTCGATGAGATCTACAACGTTCTAGTTTTGAGTTTTTTTAATTTGAGGTCTTTAAGATGCTCAGAAAAAAACAAACCAAGTTTTAGCGGTATATTAACCCGGTTAGATTTAAAAATAAAAAAACAACTGTGTTAAATTTGAAATTGAGCCCAGCACGATAGTTCAGGGACTGAATCGGACGGTTTTATAGTTGAGGGACGAAATTGAGTCCAGCACGATAGTTCAGGGACTGAATCGGACGTTTTCGTAGTTGAGGGACGAAATTGAGCCCAGTACGATAGTTCAGGGACTGAATAGGACGTTTTCGTAGTTGAGGGATGAAATTAAGCTCAGCACGATAGTTCAGGAACGAATTCGGCTATTTTACCAAAAAAAAAAAACCGAGAATACAATAAACAATATAAACATAGATTAAGAACCTAAAAAACAAGCAGCGCTCTACCCGGAAGGGAGCTGCTTCCAAGAAAGCGATGCGTCAATACCTATTTTTTAAAGACCTCCATGCCGCCTTTCAAAAAAAGAAGAAATCCATGCCAGTAATCCACAGCCAAAAAATTTAGACCATGTTTAGATCCCACTCAAAATCCAAAATTTTTCAAGATTCTCCGTCACATCAAATTTTACGGTACATGCATGGAGCATTAAATGTAGATAAAAAGAATAACTAATTGCACAGTTTGCTCGTAATTGACGAGACGAATCTTTTAAGCCTAAATAGTCTATAATTGGTCATTTTTTGTCAAATACAAACGAAAGAACTGCAGTAGCAAAAAGTAAAAAAAAAAATTGCATCTAAACAGGGCCTTACCATGTATTCACTGTTCAAAGATATTTACCATGTATTCACTGTTCAAAGATATTTACCGCAACGCACGCAAGATGACACAGACGAAATAGTCTCTCCTTCACGCTCATAACAGCACAGGATTTGGTATATATTTAGTTAAATTTAAGATTAATTGACTCCTCATCCAATGCATTTCTTTTGGTACACATAGGGAGTACTTCTCTACCAAGTGTGCACTGTTGAACCAGGTTGTAACAACCGGTGTTTGGCTCCAAAAATAATTGCATTTCATTTCATAAATATATGCATCATCTATCTCATCATGTCATTGTTACTGAAACATGTATATGCAACATTCTCAATTATGTTCGTTTCATACTTGATTGATTGTGAATGGTAGTTAGTGCAACATGTGAATGCAACATGAGTTTCTCATACCTTGAAACATGACAACATGGTAATAATATGACAAGTTTAAAATTACAACAAAGTCATGAAACATGGAATTGCAACATTAGGGTAAATTGAGTGTTTTGTTGTTTCATCACATGTGATAATTAGAAGTTGGTGTAGCACTTGTGTAGAGTGGTTAATTATGGTCTAATACACCTTAACTACACTTAGGGTAATTGATGGGACATTGTTCATGTGGACCAAAATGACTAAATTGCCCTCTAGGTGGAGGTTTGACTATAGGATGACCTATAGAGTGGCTCTGTTTGACTGATTAAAAAGTCCAACCTAGAGACCTTGCATGGATGTGCACCCTTTACCAAAGTTGTAGCCAATTTATCAAGGAACAAAAGTCTCAATATGACCATCTCATGAAAATGGCTAGAATATGCTCAAACAAGGCCCACAAGTCAGGTTTCCCTGCTGATTTCGGACTTAGAATTTTTTTTCTAAGTCCTAATGCAGTTTCAATTTGATTGAGCCAACTTTGGCTTGATACAACTCATGATCCATGGAGAATTAGCTGTTGGTGTCTCAAGCATTGTTGGAGCCCTATCTTAACTCTACAACTTTCATGTACGTTTCTTCCACTAACTCGTCACGGTTTAAGAGATCAAATGTCGTCAAGTCTCACTGTCAGTCGTCACCATCGAGTACTGAATCGAAATTTCATATCGCTACAGTGACCCGACCGTTCAGAAGATCACCGTCGCGTGGTGCCACCCGTCGTCGATCGCCTGAACATGCAGCCACGCGCCGCGGGCGTCCTAGCACGGCCGGCCACGACGTGAACCCCCCCACATGCCTGTCAACCAGCTCGCCAATCCAATCTCTATTTCCTCGGCTTCCTCCGCTCACCCGTAGCTACACAGCAATAGCCGCAGCAACTCCGACGAGCTCGTGCTTGCTCGCCGCTGCAAAAACATGAACTACGTCTTCACCACAGCTCCACCGTGTTCTCCTCTACCTCCTCCACCTCTCAGCTATGCCGATTGGGTCTTGGTAAGGGCGCATTTGCCGTTTCCACCGCCGCCGCCATGACGGGGTCTCGCCGGAGTTGGCGCTCCACGCGGCCAACTACCACCGAGGCTTTCCCGTCCCCTTTTCTTTGCTTGGGTAGCATGGTAGTGATCTCCTGAAGCTCGTACCGAGCTTAGCCACGCCCTACGGGGCCAGACCTCGCCGGAGCACCGTCGGACCACGCCGCCGTCCGCCATGCACGTGCGTCGTCCTTGCTAGGGTTCAGTAGAGGTTGAAGTGAGGGCATGGATGAGTGCGCATCGTTGTGGGGAGCACGCCGGTGCCGTCGGTTTCGTCGGAGGAGTCGCCGTCGGCGAGCTACCGCCTCGCTCTTCTTCCCTCCCCTATCTGTCTCTCTGACTAGCGAGGCCCGCTTGTCAGCAGCCGCACGCAGGCGGGAGCCGACCTTGGGCCACGCCGTGTTTCTGGGCCGCACTGGCGTGCGCGTTGTGGGCCGCAATGGCTTTCCGGGCCGGCCCAGTAGTGGATAGGGTTTCCATTTTGTTTTGTTTTATTCTTTTTCACAGATTTGGGTGCAGATTCAAAAATGTATATCTCTTGGTTGGTAGATCCAAATGATATGGTTCCAATTTTGTTGAGTCCCTAGTAATGTCTAGTTTATATTAAAAATATAATTTATGACATGTTCTGTTATGAAAAATGGAGTTGCTAATTACCTCTTTTAATCATGTGAGAAATAGGGGTAATTATATTTTTTTCTGTGTAGCTCCAAATGGCATGAAATTTTTATGGTGTACTGCTCATATCATGAATAGCTTGTAGTTAAATTTTCATACACTTTGGACACTGTATGTAGGAGTTAGGTAATTCTCCTATTTGCATGGATGGATCTTGTGTGAATTTTCATAATTTTTCTATAGATCCAGTAAAGGTAAAATTTGGTGAGTGCTATTCTTATGCTAGAATGATACTAGGAAAAATGTGAAATCTGTTGTTTAACACTTTTCAATAGGGTTTCCTAATTATGCTAGAAATAGATCTACCATCTGTTATTTTTGATACAACAAGTTCTATTTGTCCAATTGCTTTGAAATTTTAATGGTAGTCTATGTGAAGCCTGAGGTAGCTACTGTAATTTTTGTAGATTTTTCTATATAGTTTTACTATATGTTGCTTTAATCACCTAATTAACTAATAAATTAGAAAAGGACATTAAATAATTTATTTAGAAGTTGGCACTATACTTTCTGATGTTCCTTTGGTATGCACAACAAGTTGGTAAACTTAGTTTGGTCCAATTATGCTTTTGCATCATCACTAAAGATTTAATTTAGTAAACCTACCATTTCTGGACAGATTCTATGTTTACTTGAATTCGATTTGATTAACGTAAGAATCATGCTTTGATGTTTATCAATGATTGGTAGAGAATTTCATAAGCTTTCCAGAATATCCTCTTGCAAGTCATTTGAATTTGTAGAACTCTTGTTGTGATTGAATTAAGGAACTGCTCGTTTGCATACGAAACCTTAACGTTTGAAAGTATACCTTTACTATTCCTAAGCTTGTGGTAATGTTCCGAGGTGTTAGGCCATTAACTGAAGATGAGTATCTTTATCTTAGGTTATGCAAGTTTGGTAAGTTGATCTTGTTCTTCAAGTTAAGTTAGATACATGTTTTAAAGTGATTTGAATAACACTATTCTTAATCGGTAAATGAGTGTCCAGTGATGTTTTCGTTAAACACTTACTGTGATCCATTCATCATGAGCATCATGTCATTTCTTATACATCCATGATATATATCTTGTGTATCGGCATACAATAGGTGTACCGGAAGGAGTGACACTGCTGGAATTTGAGGAACCGAGCGGGGAGCAGCAGCAGCCAACACCAGAGGTTCAGGAGGTGCAGCCCTCAGGAGAAGTGCTAGACGAGGTCGCCGTTGAGTGCCCGGATCACCGTCCGTGCAACTTTGTGAAAGGCAAGCCCCGGAGCATATTAAGCCTCTTAACTTCTGAAATGCAATTAAAGTATTATTGTTACATATATATTGTTGCATTAAGTTTAGGTGTTGGATGCAAACATTTGCTGCATTGGTTATCTAATCCTTGTCCAGATATTGATACCCTGAATCCTATGTAGCTCAGGCTCGTGTAGTGCTTAGCCCTGCTTAAACACGGTAGAAGTCAGGTGATTTCCTATCGCCTGCGAGCTTTAGGGATATACATAGGGCATGGTTGGCTATATTTGCTATCGTGGAAAAGAACCTGTCTTAATTTGAAATGAAGACCGGGTGGAGGCTTGCCGGTTTGTAGTGACTCCGTCTGTATCGCTTAAGGACCGAATCTTGGAACCTTTCCTGTTCATGTTGAACACATGCCTCTCTCTTAGTTGGCCGGGTCTGGAGACTGACCACGAAGCCAAGTAGTTCACCTCAGGCCGGGAGTCAATAAGTATAAAGTACGCCTCGAAAGGGAGCCATAGGCGTGAGTCCAAGGGCAGGTGATTTAAAAGTCCTGATCGTCCTGGCAGAAGGGTAATCCCTGAGAGTGCTGGCACTGATCGAACCCGCAAATTTGGTTCCTGAGTTGTACCAAAGGTGACCCACGGCTACCCTTGCAAAGTATGCCAGGGTGAGAGTTAGGAATACCCCCTCAGCTGAGTTGTAATTCGATTTGAGTCGCTGTCTCTCACCGGTTAGTGAGAACTTGATGGGCTTATCTCCAAAGTGGATACACTAAATAACATAATGGTTCAGTAATGATGATATGATGATGATAGCCTTATTATACCTGCTATGGTTAATATTGATTGCTCCTAATAAGTGAGTGCTCTAGTACAGGTGCAAATCTAGTGGAAAGGTAAATGATGATAAACTTGATGCGAAGTTTAAATTGGTCACTATATTCATAAGCTCTTTTATGCAACTGTGTCTAGCTAGCCCACCTCATAAGCCTTGCATGACCCTTGGTGTCCTTTATTTCTGGTTTTGATGGGTAAGTCTAGCTGAGTACCTTCTCGTACTCAGGGTTTATCTCCCACCTATTGCAGATGACCAGTTCTACTTTGGTTGCTGCAAGTATTGCCTTGTCCCGGCTAGGGATGAAGACTAGACCATTAGACGCGGTCTCTCCTAGTTCTCGTACCTAAAGATGCTTTTGGTGGGACATGACTAAGATCTGGTAATGTATTTGAAACTATGAAGTTATGTACTAAACTATGTTGCTTTCGCAAATTTAAACTTGGTTTGTAATATTTTATTTGAACTCTGATGGATGTAATCCGGATGCCACTTGTGAAATGTTGTAATGAATGATGTGTTGTGTTGAATCACTATGGTCTTAGTTTGTATGTCGGGAGTTGTTTGAAGTCCTTCGTGATTTATGGACTAACGGGATTATGGGAGCTTAAGTATAGGAATTTAATCACTTCGGTGATTGTTTTTATACTTACGTTCTTATAATTTGGCTGGTTCTGTTACAGCTGGTATTAGAGCAAGATTCGACACTAAACATGTCATTTATGTATTTAAAACAAAAGTATTTGTGAAAATTCTAAATTAAATACTAAGTGTTGTCAGTGGTCATATCCTTTATGCCCAAATAAAAACTCTTAGGTGGCTTATTAAAGTACTAACTTGGGGGTTCCTACTTGTTTCTATTTCGTTGTCCATACGGCGTGCTATTGTATGGATGCCATCCGCTTGGGTGGTAATGTATGGATCAAAATACCTCTACGCTCTGGTAAGTGGGAGTTGTGAGAGCATGACCGTCCAACCATCGGTTTAGGGGAGAGTAGTTGTGGTTGCTCGCATACTTACATGTTCGATCATGTATCTATGAGAGTACTTAAGTGTGGGTATCTCTGTCGGGTAGCTATGATACTAGAGTATATACATCGGGGGATGTATGTATGAAAGTATTTAGTTTACTGCTTACTTTACATGCCTTTTGAAAATTATTGGGCTGAAATGAAATTTGCTGCAGGTATACTAACAACGTATCGTTGTAGATCGACTAGCTACCGTATATGAGAGAACGTATGTATGCCACTATATATTTCGCTAGCCTTTAAATTTTTCTAGGTTTGTGAGGACGTACGGATCGTGCATGCATCATGTTCAAGCATACATGGCATTCTTGCATTACTCCCTCCTTTAAAATTTGATGGTCTCGAATAATTAAATTTCGTATCCCTTAAATGATTCTCCCCTTACGTTACAACTTTTTGCTACAGATGGCGCGCACGAAACGCACCGCTCGCAAGTTCACCGGAGGCAGGGCACCTTGTCACCAGTTAGCTCCTCATGGGCCCCGTCCTAAGCCTACTAAGGAGGAAAGGCTAAGGGCAGAGCTGGCCTGGGTGACTACTGAGAGGAGTGCGGCTCAGCAGCGTTTAGAGCAAGTAACGTAGGAACGAGATCATGAGACCCTAGAGGTTCAGAAGTGACAGTTGCTCACCGCAACTGTGAACGTATGTTGATTCACGTGCTGAACCAGCAGAATGAAGCCTGGAACGAAGAGAATGCGTTGAGAACGTGATAGGTTGAGCTAGAGCAGCAGTTGGCAGCTGTAGAAGAGTACAATGACTATCTCCATGAGGAGGTTCACCTGTTACACAATCAGCTTCACCCTCTCCTGCCCCCTGATGATGAGGATGAGATGGGCTCTGGTGTCATCATGGTTGAAGATGATGATGACATTGAGATTAATGGACCTGAGGACGTTCCACCAGAAGAGGAGGAAGATGAGGAGCTAGAACCGGCTAGTGATGAAGATGGAGGAGAGATCTTCGACACTGACTCTGAGGACGATGCGTAGTTTAGCTTACTACTTAGCTAATGCGCTAGAGCTAGTCTTTTGTTGATCCTCATGCATGAACGAGTAGCTTTGAAATAAGTTAATCTTTGGGATGTAATATCGAACCCTATGTTATCTTTGATGTAAGTTTGGAACCTCTATGGCTTGGATGTAACCTATCAAACGTGTTATGCTCCACGTATGTGAGCCTTTGATAAATTCCGTCTATGTGGTCTATAGATCTCGTTGTTGGTTAAGTTCATCGCATTAATGTGTCAATTGATGCGCTTGATGAGTTGTGTGATTGTGATGGATGATTGTGCCTCTGTTGATTGTATAAATTCATTCTCTCCAATGGAATTAGTTTGACATAATTATACAATTCATCTACAAAATTTTCCACATCGTCAGTGCTCACTGGTTATACATTTTGCAGATGGCTTATAATCTTTGTCGTGGTCGTAGCCTTGGAGATGAGGAACTGAAAGGATCAAGATGCTCAAGAGGGGGGGGGGGTGAATTGGGCTAATTCTAAATTTTCTTGCAATAATCAAATCCTACGGATAGCCCAATTAACCCCTTTTGCCTAGAAAAGTGTTTCTATCAAACTAACGCACAAAAGACTTGCAATCTATATTCCAAACTTACTCTAGCATGGCAATTCTATGAATGTAAAGACAAGTATTGAATTGCTCAAAGTAAATATTCAAAGTAAATGCTCAAAGTAAATAGAGAGAGGAACGCGGCGATGTTTTGCCGAGGTATCGGAGAGTCACCACTCCCCACTAGTCCTCGTTGGAGCACCCACGCAAGGGTGTAGCTCCCCCTTGATCCACGCAAGGATCAAGTGCTCTCTACGGGTTGATTCTTCGACACTCCATCGCGGCGAATCACCCAAAGCCGCTCACAACTTGAGTTGGGTCACCCACAAGCTCCACCGGGTGATCACTAAACTCTCAATCACCACCAAGCCGTCTAGGTGATGGCGATCACCAAGAATAACAAGCACGAACTCTCACTTAACCACGCGAAGCCTAATGAGAAGATGGATGCACACTTGTCTACTCTTGATTCACTAATGAGGTTTAACTCTTGGATTCTCAAATCACAAACACCTCACTAGGACCTTGCTCTTCTTGGCACTCACAAACGTGTTTCTCAGCTGTTGGAATGAGCAAAAGTAACTCCACACATGAGTGGAGCTTCTATTTATAAGGCAGCCTAAAAAACGAACCGTTATGAGCTTCTACGGGGTGACCGGACGCTCTGGTCGTGTTGACCAGATGCTCCGGTCAGTTCAACCCGCGAACCAGTAAAAATGAATTAACTGGACGCTAGCAGGGTCCGGTCAGCATTGACCGGACACGTCCGGTCACATAAAACCCTTACTGGAACCTTACTGGACTTGACCAGACGCTGAACCCTCAAGGTCCGGTCAGTACTGACCGGACGCGTTCGGTCATAGATTCCCTTCTCTGGAACCTTACTGGAGTCGACCGGACGCTGTCTTTTAGCGTCCGATCACTTGACCTCTTCAGCATCCGGTCGCACTGAACACAGACAGCTGATCAAATAAACTGATCGGACCCTGCGGCCAGCGTCCGGTCGCACTGGGGCCAGCGTCCGGTCAGCATTTGACCCTCCATTCACTTCCAACTCTCAATCATATGTGAATGAAGTTTGCTCCAAAGGATCTTAGGCATTCATAGGAGCTTCCTAGAGCTAGTTTTAATAAGTGTGCACCACACCTAACTCACTAGACTCAACTAGGTCAAGCTACCTATCCATACCCCCCTTAATAGTATGGCCAAAGGAAAAAACAAAGTCCTGAACTACTCTAAGTGTCTCTCTAACTCCAATCGACACTTAGAACTAGTCATCCTTAACATTGTCGTCCATCCTTTGAAAAACCGAAACGATTGCCATCGTAGGGGCATGACCACTTTGATTGCCCAATTGATCTCCATTACTATGACCTAACTAACTTGTCTCTGCAAAACACACATTAGTCATAGTAATCTTGTATTGTCATTAATCACCGAAACCCAACTAGGGGCCTAGATGCTTTCAATCTCCCCCTTTTTGGTGATTGATGACATTACCACCTCGAGTATGTGAAAGAGTGAGGTTTTTGACGGGCTTAGTTCATATAAGCTTTTGTCGATAAGAACAAAAGTGTTAGTCAAGCTTATATGACCCAAGCCAACACAATGTACTCAAGGGATATGAATTAAGCATGGGTACAAGTAACAAAGCTCATTTGCATCGGAGTATAAACGCAGAAGCAAAGGCAAATGAGCATAACACAAGTGATATGACATATAAATAATGTAAAATAGCAAGTACACATGTCATATATCACAATCACATAGATAGCACTATCACATATATAGATAATAGTATGCTTGAAAGTAAACACACGAATGCATAAGTAATAGCGTATCACACAAATAAAACTCCAAATGTATATAGACTAATACTATATAACTAGCTCCCCCTGAGTCTACATACTCGAACCCTCTCCCCCTTTGGCGTCAAACACCAAAACCTAAGGGTCGGTCGGTGGGGCTACAGCGGATGAGTCGGGCGCTGAAGTACGTGGAGCAAGCTAGAACTAGGTACCATCATCATCTGACCCTGAACTCTGTACTAACTGACCCTCTGTGGCAGGAAGTGTCGCTGAAGTGGTTTGGGTTTGAGCTGGGGCTGGTGCTACCTATGAAGCTGCTAGTATATTAGTCGTAGGATCAGACGAGGCGACAGACGAGGGGAGCCTCTAAGTAGTCACTGCTGCTGGAGCTGCTGTAGAAGGACCGGCGGTATGCATATGAGGCGGTGTAGGCATGCCGGTCAGCTCGCTGAAAGATGCTCCAAGACTCCTGGAGACTGACGTGTCAGGTACAAAGAGCGAGGGTGACTGCTCTGGTGAGAAGCCCATGTGATATGGAGTGAACTGCGGGGCAACCACCGGTGAGGACAACCACTGGGACACCTAAACTGTAGGTGAAGCAAACTGAGCTGGAGGCTGTCCCTGACTCTAAAGCCCGCTGGGCTGTATAGCTGGAGTTGTCGTGGTGGAGGTAGGTTGAGCAAGCTAGGGCAAAGACTATGGTAGTGGGGCCCCAAGTGCTGTCACTACATGCTGCATAAAGCTCATAAGCTGCTGCTGACTCAGGAACATCTAGACGATGGCTGGGCCGAGCTAGTGCCTGTGGAGTGCTGTGCCTGATCCTCTATGCCATGTTGTATGCTAGAAACTCTGTGGTAGCAGCCCTGTACTCTGCAACCAACTCAGGGGTTCTGACATGCACACACTATAGCATCAAGAATGTGACCTAATGTGCATAAGGAAGCTGTCAGCGACCCTTGAAACCCTCAGCAATAGTATCCTCTATCTCTGACAGAAGGAGGTCCCAAATGTCAAACACGGTCTGCTGCGTCAGGGCATTAAGGAGCCAGAGCTATAAGCAAGTTAGACCCTCCCTGTATCCCAACCTGGGAAGCAATGTCCTCCTGATAATGGCCTCTAGCACTCTCGCTGTAGGAGTCAAGTCACTGGGGTTCCTGCTCGACCCCTCACCAAACGGCTCCTTGAAGCAATGTCTCACCAGATCTATAGGGGGTACCAACCCTCCATGAGGACGCCTGGGAGGCTCCTGCTGTCCATAGCATACCTCATGCAATTTGACAGGCTGATCCTATAACCTTAGTATCTCCTAGGCCCTAAAGCTCATCACTCTGTAATCCCTGCCGTTGAATGCAAAGTGAATGAAGTTGTGATGCGGATCCACGTAGAGTGAAGCATAAAACTACCTGACCCAAGATGGTACATATACTCCTGTCCGGCCAATCAGATGTGCGAGCCCTAGCAAATATGACAAGTAGGGGCGGATGTGCTCTCCAACTGCTGCCACAATAGACTCCAAACTGCAGATTCTCTGTGATCTGAACACTACCCCACTGTTGATATAGGCATTATAGAAATCCTCCTAGAGCGGCGTATAGAACCCCTCGGCTGCTCTCTCATCCCTCCTCGGAGGGAACCACACATCGAACTCAACAAATCTCAACTAGTGAACCTATCTGGCTGTGGCGGCCCTCAAGTCGAGGTGTACCACTGGAGGCGGACCTTGTGGTCTGGGCGGTGGGCGTGAACCCCTATGCTGTGTAGCTGGTCTCGGTGGTACTATGGCACTGGTCCGACCAGAGTGGCGTAGCTGGGGTGCCGACACGGTCTCCTCGACCTGTTGACCCTCCTGAGTCTCCTGAGCTGGCTGAGGCTCTGCTGGTGGGGGCTGCTGCTGTGCCTCCTGCTAGGACTTCCCCTAAGGTCGAGCCTCCTCAAGAGCCAGTCGACGTCCTACCATCATGATAGTCCCAGGTGGACCACCATGAAGACGCTCAGCCTCCTCAACTGCTGCCCTCTGTGCTGGTGTGAGCTGTGGATCTGCTATGACAACACCACTACGAGCGCCTCCTCTCTCGGCACGCTCTGCGGCCTCTGCAACTGCTGCTGCTCTCGCTGTCTCTGCATCAGGATACTTTCGCTTCTTGGATGTCACCTGCTTTGTTGACTTGACTTTCGATCCTACAGGCTAGCGAGGCAGGGGCCTCCGATCATCATCACCTGGGCCACCACCAACGTTCTTGGTGCGAGCCATCTGAACTAACAAGAGGGTGAACTATCACTGATGAAGATCAACAGACAAACTGACACTCTCGAGGCTTGGCCTCGATCCTTACTCACGAGCTTGGCTCCAAGTTGACTGCCAACTACCACAAGAACCACAACGGAACCGACTCGCTGCATGATAGAATAGATGGATATACGAATAAATACAATATATCTAATAAATGTGAAAACCTAGGAAGCAAGCAATGTAGGTACGAAATAGAGACGACGGGCAGGCTACCTAACGAATCGGCGATCCGAGAAAAGGAAAGACGTCACACGGGGGAACCTCAAAACCGGCTAGGGTTAGGTCGAAAGCCCTGAATGCGATGGGGAATCAGTACACTGCAATTTGATCTAGGTCACAATTAAACAGATCAAGATTGAAAATGTCTTGCCTTACCAATCAAGGAGGTAGGATAAGGGTTGGATCAATGGCCTTGAGAGCCCCTCGATCTTGACTCTGGCGTCACAGACACGCAAGAGGCGGGTGGTGAAGCTCGGCAGAGGGTTCCTCAGTGGCGGCACGGTGGCGAGCGAGGCTGGCGCAAGGAGCAACAACATGGGAGTTGCGGTGGCGCGGCGAGCTTAGGCGCGGGAGATGCACGGGCTCAAGATGGAGCTGCAGTGGCGTGGCATGGCTGGGGCACGGCTACTGTCGGCGAAGGCACTAGACTGAGGCGGCGTGGCGACCTTCAGCGCGGGAGCGGCGGAGGTGGAGGCAATGACGATTAGGGTTAGGCCAAAAGAAAACACGAAGGCCGCGGTTATATGAGGGTCCCAAACGCGACAGAGAAGAAAACGGAAAAGAGTCCTGAAGCCGCGCGAGATCCACTGACCGGACGCTCCGGTGGTAGCGACCGGACGCTATCACCCAGCGTCCAGTCGATTCCAGAGAGGTCCAATTCCTCTGGAATCGGGACCGGACGTGTCCGGTGGTCCATGACCGGACGTAGGCAGGGTCCGGTCGATACAGCTTGTTCTACCTTCGATCGACCAGACGCTGGATCCCCTTCTGACCGAACGCACAAACGCAGCGTCCGATCACTCCTTCAGCAGTAGTTCACCTCCTATGAACTGACCGGACGCTGGACAACAGCGTCCGGTGCAGCGTCCGGTGCACCTTTTCTAGCAAATCTTCAAAGTTCCTCCACACTGCCTATTCCCAATCAAGTCCCAACTTGAATAAGATCCAAATAAACACCAATTGGGACTTATGTGAGTGACCTCTCTTAAATCCTCATATTTTTTAAAATATTTTGCCTTAGGCTATAATTCTTTTTAAGAAAATAGGCAACAAGAGGGAAATGGAACAAAACGACAAAACAACATTCATGCATATGCAATACTTGTAAGTAAATCTAGTTGCTTGTCAAGTTTGATCCAAGGTTAAGCTTCTTCATACGCTTTTCGGTGGTTATCTTAACCATGTTAGACAGGCCCTATATGCATTGCCAAAAAATTAAACATGTTGTATATTACAATGAATGCAAGGGACAACACAAGCTCAATTTTTGGTGAAGTTACTAAAATCAAGCACATTTAGCTCATTCCGTAATCTACAAAAAGTAGCCTCATCTAGCGGTTTAGTGAAGATATCTGCTAATTGATCTTCGGTTCTTACACCTTCTAGTGATATATCATTTTTAGCAACATGATCTCTTAGAAAGTGATGGCAAATATCTATGTGCTTGGTGCGAGAGTGTTGAACCGGATTGTTTGCAAGTTTTACCGCACTTTCATTGTCGCACAAAAGAGGTACTTTTTCTAGAACCACACTATAGTCTAGCAAAGTTTGTTTCATGTATAAAATTTATGCACAACAAGCACCCACGGCAATGTATTCCGCTTCGGCGGTGGACAAAGCCACACTATTTTATTTCTTGGAGGACCAAGACACAAGTGATCTACCAAGCAAATGGCACCCTCCGGATGTGCCTTTTCTATCAACTTTGCATCCGGCGTAATCCGAATCAGAATAGCTAACTAACTCAAATATAGCTTCTTTAGGATACCAAAGGACAATGCTTGGTGTGTGCTTAAGATACCTAAGGATTCTTTTTATGGCAATTAAATGTGTTTCCTTAGGACGAGCTTGAAATCTAGCACACACACACACACACTAAACATGATGTCAGGCGTAGATGCGGTTAAATATAACAAGCTACCAATCATAGAACGGTAGAGAGTTTGATCAACTGGATTACCTCCCTCATCTAGGTCGAGATGTCCATTGGTAGGCATTGGTGTCTTGATTAGCTTACATTCATCCATCTTGAATCTCTTGAGAAGATCTTTTATGTATTTCTCTTGAGAGATAAAGATGCCTTCTTTCATTATCTTGACCTAAAAACCAAGAAAGAATGTAAGCTCACCAATCATGGACATCTCGAACTCCTTCGACATCAATTCACCAAATTCTTTGCATGAGTCTTCATTTGATGATCCAAAGATGATATCATCAACATATACTTGACAAATGAAGATATACCCATCAAGCTTCTTGGTGAATAGTGTGGTATCGACCTTCCCAATGGTGAAGCCCTTCTCAATGAGGAAGTTCCAAAGGCGCTCATACCAAGCTCTTGGGGCTTGCTTAAGCCCATATAGTGCCTTGGACAACCTATAAACATAATTAGGATATCTAGGGTCTTCAAACCCGGGAGGTTGATCTACATAGACTAGTTCATTAATAAAGCCATTTAAGAATGCACTTTTTACATCCATTTGATATAGTTTCATTTCATGGTGTGATGCATATACAAGAAGGATATGAATGGCTTCTAATCTTGCAACCGGTGCAAAGGTCTCTCCAAAATCCAAACCTTCAACTTAAGAGAACCCCTTTGCAACTAGTCTTGCCTTGTTCCTCACAACAACACCTTGATCATCTTGCTTGTTGGGAAACACCCACTTCGTTCCAATGACTCTTGCACCTTTTGGTCGCTCTTCAAGAGTCCAAACTTCATTGTGAGTGAAGTTGTTCAACTCTTCATGCATGGCATTGATCTAATCTGGATTTTTAAGAGCTTCTTCTACCTTGGTAGGCTTATAGCAAGAGACAAAAGAGTGATGAGCAATAAATGAAGTAAGTTTTTGAGATCGAGTCATTACTCCCTTTGATGGACTCCCTATGATGAGATTTTGTGGATGATCTTGTAGGAGAGGTGTATTTCTTCTATTGACCATTTAGGGAGGAGGTTATGGAGTATCAATATCTTGTGCTTATACCACCATATGCTCATGGGAGATATGAGTATCTTCATTTTCTACTCTCCCATCTTTTTCACCATCTTGTGGCACACTTAATGAAGAAGGTTGGTTAATGACTTATACATCATCTTCATCATCTTTTGGCTTGATGTCCCCCACCAGAATATTCTTCATAGCCTCCCTCAATGGTTTATCACCTACATCATCAAGATTCTCATGTGCTCCTTGGGAGCCGTTAGATTCATCAAATTCCACATCATATGTTTCTTCAACCAAGCCGGTGGCATGTTTAAATACTCTATATGCTTTGGACTTTGATGAGTAACCAACAAGAAAACCAATATCACAACGTCTTTGGAACTTCCTTAGGTGTTGTCGCTTCTTGTAGATGTAGCATTTGCAACCAAACACCCTAAAGAAGGAGACGTCTGGCTTCTTCCCATTGAGCAACTCATAAGGTGTCTTGCCAAGAAACTTTTAAAGGAATAGGCGGTTTGATGCATAGCATGCAGTGTTGATTGCTTCCGCCCATAGAGCATCGGGGGTGTTGTACTCATCTAGCATTGTTCTTGCAAGAGTGATCAAAGTTCGGTTCTTCCTCTCAACTACACCATTTTGTTGAGGAGTATAAGTTGTGGAGACTTCATGCTTGATCCCAACTTCATCACAATAAGCTTCAATGTTTGTGTTGTCAAATTCTTTCCCATTGTCACTTCTAATCTTCTTGAGCTTCACTTCAAATTCATTTTGAGATCTCTTGGCAAACTTCTTGAAGCAAGATGCAACTTCGGATTTGTCATGAAGAAAGAACACCCATGTATACCTTGAATAGTCATCCACAATCACAAGACAATAGAGATTTCCTTCCAAACTCTTGTATGTTGTTGGTCCAAATAAATCCATGTGTAGGAGTTCTAGCACTCTTGTGGTTGACATGAAAGCTTTGATTGGATGAGTATTTGCAACTTGCTTGCCGGCTTGACATACACTACAAAGCTTGTCCTTCTCAAACTTCACATCCTTCAACCCTCTCACCAAATCATTCTTCATAAGCTTCTTGAGTGAGCTCATCCCAACATGAGCAAGTCTTCTATGCCATAACCACCCAAGTGTTGTTTTGGTGAATAGGCAAGTCTTTAAATTTACATCTTCGGAGGTGAAGTCAACTAGATATAAGTTGTTGTATCTAAATCCATTGAATATCACTTGATTGTCATCTACCTTGGATACAACAACCTTCTTCTCGGTGAATAAGCATTAGAAGCCAAGATCACACAATTGCCCAACGGATAGCATGTTGAAGCTCAATGAAGCAACATAGAGCATATTTGAGATGGAATGATCATTTGATATTGCCACTTTACCCAATCCTTTAACCTTGCCCTTTGAATTATCTTCAAATGTTATTTTCTCTTGCCCATCTACCTCTTCATCTAGTGAGGTGAACATACGAGGATCACCGGTCATATGTTGAGTGCAACCACTATCAATGACCCAATGACTTCCACCGGTCTTGTAGTTCACCTACACACATGAGATTCAAACTTTAGGAATCCAAACTTGTTGAGGGCCCTTCACCTTCTCAACAAGTGACTTAGCCACCCAAATCTTCTTAGGCCTACTCTTGTTGGGGGGGGGTCCTAAGAACATGATTTTCATCTTTCCACTAGAATCTTTTCTAAGCATGTAGTGAGCATTGAAAGCAAATGGTCTAGCATGCTTGGGTAAGGGTTGTGGCGGTGGAGTTTGACACTCATGAGCAAAGTGGCCTTCTTGTCCACACTCAAAATATCTTTTTGGCTTTGGCTTTGATTTTTGTTGTTGAGCTTGAGCATTCTTCTTCTCTACACTTGCCACATATCCAATGCCACTTCTATCCATCTTCATGATGGTGTTCATGAGTAGCTCACTTTGGAGATGCTTGCCTCTAGCAAACTTGCTCAAACCCACCTTGAGATGCTCTTTCTCCATCTTGAGCTTCTTGTTCTCTTCCTTGAGAACATTATTGTTCTTCTCTTCCTTGAGCTTCTTATTTTCTTCTTTGAGCTTCTCATTCTCAAGGATCAATTCTTTGTCATGATCAAGAGTTTCTAGCACAATGATGTTGTGGTTCTTCATTTCTTCAAGATCTTTCATGAGCTTCTTATTATCACTCTTGAGCTTGGCATACTCATCATAGTCATTGCACTCAACCACTTGCTTGCCTTTGCTACTAGATCCATGCTCAATGCTTTCATCAATCAAATCATCACATGATGTGGCTATATCAATCTTAACAACATGGTTAGTAGCATCATGTGTCTCATTTGGTAAGAATTCTTGAGCAATAACAAGTGTATCATGATTGATTTTAAGAGTAGTATATTCATCTTTTAGCTTGTTGTGACTAGTAATGAGCTTATTGTGCACCCACTTAAGTTTATCATGTTTATCCTTAAGCTTTTTCTTAGAAGATTTGAGCTCTTTGAGTTTGGATGATATATCATCATTAGTTTCTCTAAGCTCATTATTAGCCTTTTCCAATGTATCACACTTAGCTAAGAGTGAATCATTTTTAGCATCAAGCTTTTCATTGGTAGCTCTACTCTTTCTAATGATCTTAGTGTATTTTCTTAATATTTTGACAAGATCATCATATGTAGGTGAATCATCATCATCGCTATCACTATCATCACTAGCATGCTCATCATTACTACTATCATCACTCTTAGTTACCTTGCGTTCACCCTTGGTCATAAGGCATAGGTGTGTAGAGGATGATGGCGATGGTGGCGGTGAAGATGCAAGATCAATAGCAATGGCAGCCACCTTTTCATCATCACTATCATCATCGGATGATCCACTTGATGAATCAATATCCGTGAGCCAATCACCCATGATGTAGGCCTTTCCACTCTTCTTTTTCTTATGGAAGTCTCTCTTTTTGTCATCTCTCTTCTTGTATGGCTTGTTTTTTTTCTTCTCATCTTCATCTTCATTGCTTGAGTCATCTTTCTTGTCCTTGTTTTTGTTCTTGAATTTGTCTTTCTTAGGCTTTGTGCATTGATGAGCAAGATGGCCAAGTTCGCCACAATTGTAGCAATCCATCTCGGAGATTGGCTTTCTTCTTGAGCTAGTGAAGAACTTCTTCTTCTTGCCATCAAACTTGATGCCACTCTTGTTTAGCTTCTTTAGCATCTTGGCAATCTTATTCACCATGAGAGCAAGCCTTTCTTCATCATCTTCTTCATCACTTGAGGTCTCATACTCAAGTCTTGCTTTGCCCTTATCTTGACTTGCTTTGAATGCTAAGTCCTTCTCTTTCTTCTTTGTAGAGGATGAGCCATCTTGTGGGGTGATGTGCATGTGCATCTCATGAGTATTGATCTTTCCCAAGATTTGTGTCGGTGTAGCGGTGGAAAGATCACCTTGGTGTAGCACGGTCACAATATGGCCATATTTGTTAATGGGGAGGACACTCAAGATCTTTCTCACAACGTCGGATGGTGACATTTGAGTAAGTCCAAGCCCATTGACTTCCTCTACAAGAACATTCAAACGTGAATACATCTCATTAGCACATTCTTTGGGAAGCATCTCAAATGAATTTAGCTTTTTAATCACAAGATGATAGCGTTCCTCACGCTCACTCTTAGTTCCCTCATGGAGCGCACAAATGTCCGACCATAGTGCATGGGCGTCTTTGTGGTTCCTTACGTGGTTGAACACATCTTTGCAAAGGCCTTTAAAGATGGTGTTGCAGCCTATGCATTCCATTTTGCATAGTTCACTTCATCGCTTTGAAGTTGTGCGGGATTCTTAGGTGTTGGGAACCCTTGAGAGGCGGCTCTATGTATTCCGACGTCTAGAGCTTCTAGGTATGCCTCTATGCGAATTTTCTAATATGGAAAATAATCCCCCTCGAAGATAGGAGGAGGTTCATCCCCGTGAGACATCTTGCTCTAAGCAGTTAAGCTTAAAAACATGAGCACGAGGCTCCGATACCAATTCAAAGGATCAAGATGCCCAAGAGGGGGGGTGAATTTGGCTAATTCTAAATTTTCTTGCAATAATCAAATCCTACGGATAGCCCAATTAACCCCTTTGTGCCTAGAAAAGTGTTTCTATCAAACTAACGCACAAAAGACTTGCAATCTATGTTCCAAACTTACTCTAGCATGGCAATTCTATGAATGTAAAGACAAGTATTGAATTGCTCAAAGTAAATATTCAAAGTAAATGCTCAAAGTAAATAGAGAGAGGAACGTGGCGATGTTTTGACGAGGTATCGGAGAGTCACCACTCCCCACTAGTCCTCGTTGGAGCACCCGCGCAAGGGTGTAGCTCCCCCTTGATCCGCGCAAGGATCAAGTGCTCTCTACGGGTTGATTCTTCGACACTCCATCGCGGTGAATCACCCAAAGCCGCTCACAACTTGAGTTGGGTCACCCACAAGCTCCGCCGGGTGATCACCAAACTCCCAATCACCACCAAGCCATCTAGGTGATGGCGATCACCAAGAGTAACAAGCACGAACTCTCACTTAACCATGCGAAGCCTAATAAGGAGATGGATGCACACTTGTCTACTCTTGATTCACTAATGAGGTTTCACACTTGGATTCTCAAATCACAAACACCTCACTAGGACCTTGCTCTTCTTGGCACTCACAAACATGTTTCTCAGCTGTTGGAATGAGCAAAAGTAACTCCACACATGAGTGGAGCTTCTATTTATAAGGCAGCCTAAAAAAACAAACCGTTATGAGCTTTTGCGTGGTGACCGGACGCTCCGGTCGTGTTGACCGGACGCTCCGGTCAGTTCAACCCGCGAACCAGTAAAAATGAATTGACCGGACGCGTCCGGTCATATAAAACCCTTACTGGAACCTTACTAGACTCGACCGGACGCTGAACCCTCAAGGTCCGGTCAGTACTGACCGGACGCGTCTGGTCACAGATTCCCTTCTCTAGAACCTTACTGGAGTCGACCGGATGCTGCCTTTCAACATCCGGTCACTTGACCTCTTCAGCGTCCGGTCGCACCAAACACAGGCAGCTGATCAAATAAACTGACCAGACCCTGCGGCCAGCGTCCGGTCGCACCGGGGCCAGCGTCCGGTTAGCATTTGACCCTCCATTCACTTCCAACTCTCGATCATATGTGAATAAAGTTTGCTCCAAAGGATCTTAGGCATTCATAGGAGCTACCCAGAGCTAGTTTTAACAAGTGTGCACCACACCTAACTCACTAGACTCAACTAGGTCAAGCTACCCATCCATACCCCCCTTAATAGTACGGCCAAAGGAAAAAACAAAGTCCTAAACTACTCTAAGTGTCTCTCCAACTCTAATCGACACTTAGAACTAGTCATCCTTAACCTTGTCGTCCATCCTTTGAAAAACCAAAATGATTTCCATCGTAGGGGCATGACCACTTTGATTGCCCAATTGATCTCCATTACTATGACCTAACTAACTTGTCTCTGCAAAACACACGTTAGTCATAGTAATCTTGTATTGTCGTTAATCATCGAAACCCAACTAGGGGCCTAGATGCTTTCAGGAACAACCACCTCCTCCACCACTGCCCACACCAGCTGAGCTAATGCAGACAGTCATCGAAAGCCAGCGCATGCTAGCTGAGGCTATGCGCCAACTAGCTAACCGAGATGATCGACATGTCCACCAGGGACTAGAGCCAAACCAGTATAGCAGCTTTAAGGACTTCATGGACACAAAGCCTCCTATCTTTAGAGAGGCAGAAGAACCATTACAAGCTGATGAATGGTTGAGTACGATAGAGCAAAGGTTTGGATTGTTCCGATTGACAGAAGGTATGAAGGCCTCGTATGCAGGACACCAGCTCCAAGGCCCTACAGGCATCTGGTGGAACCATCATAGGACCACCTTCCCTACAAACATCGAGGTGGTTTGGGACCAGTTCTAGGAAGCTTTCAGGGGACATTTTATCCCTCCTGGTCTCATGGCAATTAAGCATACTGAGTTCATGAAGCTAACTCAAGGCAACAAGAGTCTTAATGAATACCTCCAAACATTTAACAACCTGGTGAGGTATGCTCCTGAGTTTGTTGATACTGATGCCAAAAAGATAGCTAGTTTCAAGAGGGGACTTTCCCCTAAACTGATGAAATCTATGGGCAACTGTAAGTGTGTCACCTTCAATGAGTTTATCAGTGACACCCTGACTCAGGAGAATAATGATAAGGTATATGCTGCTTCCAAGACCCATAAAAGAAACTTTGAGGCAGGTGCTTCTCAGTCTAAGGCACTAGTGGTATCCAAAACCCAATATCATCCACCTAATGCTAATGTTCGGTACCGCCCACCTTAGAAGAAGAATCAAGCTAAAACTGGTTTTCGCAAGGGGTACACAGTTTCCTTGCCAAAGAATACCTCTGGATAGGGCAGCTGCAATGTCCCACCAGCTAACAGGCTGTGCTAGAACTGTGACAAGCCTGGTCACTGGGCTAAAAATTGTCCCTATCCTCCCAAGCAAAATGCTTAGGAAAAC